>NC_133850.1:3467363-3622222 GCF_047830755.1 Zonotrichia albicollis
CAGGATACGCAGGATGGTTCCCAGATGAAAGGTGGCACCAGTGCCGAGTCGGGCTGTTTTGATAGAGCCATGTGGCTCCTGCAATCTGCCAGCCAGAAGATGGGCATGTCAGTTTTCCTTCCAGGGAAAAAGGCCGTAGTTTGTGTTTGGGGGCCTGTGGCCTGGAATGGCCCGCTGGCTCCTGAAAATCCACGATAAGCGGGATGGTTCCCAGATGTAAGGTAGCACCATTGCCAAGTCAGGCTGCTTTGATGGAGACAAGTGGCTCCTGCAATCTGCCAGCCAGAAGCGGGGCGGGTCAGTTTTAATTCCAGGGAAAAGGGCCGTATTTTGTGTTCGGGGCCTGTGGCTGGCAGTGGCCTGCTGGCTCCTGAAAATCCACGATACGCAGGATGATTCCCAGAACAAGGGGGCACCAGTGCCGAGTCGGGCTGGTTTGATAGAGCCAAGTGGCTCCTGCAATCTGCCAGCCAGAAGATGGGCAGGTCTGTTTTACTTCCAGGGAAAAGGGCCATAGTTTGTGTTTGGGGGCCTGTGGCTGGGAGTGGCCGGCTGGCTTCTGAAAATCCACGATACGCAGGATGATTCCCCGATGAAAGGTGGCACCAGTGCCAAGTCGGGCTGGTTTGATAGAGCCATGTGGCTCCTGCAATCTGCCAGCCAGAAGATGGGCATGTCAGTTTTCCTTCCAGGGAAAAAGGCCGTAGTTTGTGTTTGGGGGCCTGTGGCCTGGAATGGCCGGCTGGCTCCTGAAAATCCACGATAAGCGGGATGGTTCCCAGATGTAAGGTAGCACCATTGCCAAGTTGGGCTGCTTTGATGGAGACAAGTGGCTCCTGCAATCTGCCAGCCAGAAGCGGGGCGGGTCAGTTTTAATTCCAGGGAAAAGGGCCGTATTTTGTGTTCGGGGCCTGTGGCTGGCAGTGGCCGGCTGGCTCCTGAAAATCCACGATACGCAGGATGGCTCCCAGATGAAAGGTGGCACCAGTGCCGTGTCGGGCTGGTTTGATAGAGCCAAGTGGCTCCTGCAATCTGCCAGCCAGGAGCGGGGTGGGTGAGTTTTGTTTGCCAGGGAAAAGGGCCGTGGTTTGTTTTCGGGAGCCTGTGCCTCGGAATGGCCTGCTGGCTTCTGAAAATCCACGATACGCAGGATGGTTCCCAGATGAAAGGTGGCACCAGTGCCGAGTCAGGCTGGTTTGATAGAGCCAAGTGGCTCCTGCAATCTGCCAGCCAGAAGCGGGCCGGGTGACTTTTGTTTGCCAGTTAAAAGGCCCACACTTTGTGTTTGTTGCCTGTGCCTGGGAGTGGCCTGCTGGCTCCTGAAAATCCACGATACGCAGGATGATTCCCAGAACAAGGGGGCACCAGTGCCGAGTCGGGCTGGTTTGATAGAGCCAAGTGGCTCCTGCAATCTGCCAGCCAGAAGCTGGGCGGGTCAGTTTTGTTTGCCAGGGTAAAGGGCCGTGGTGTGTGTTGGGGGCCTATGGCTGGGAGTGGCCAGCTGGCTCCTGAAAATCCACGATACGCAGGATGGTTCTCAGACCCAAGGGGGCAGCAGTGCCAAGAGGGGTGGTTTGATAGAGCCAAGTGGCTCCTGCAATCTGCCAGCCAGAAGATGGGCAGGTCAGTTTTACTTCCAGGGAAAAGGGCTGTGGTTTTTTTTTGGGGCCCTGTGGCTGGGAATGGCCGGCTGGCTCCTTAAAATCCACGCCGCGCATGATGGTTCCCAGACCCAAGGTGGCACCAGTGCCGAGTTGGGCTGGTGTGATAGAGCCATGTGGCTCATTCAATCTGCCAGCCAGAAGCGGGGTAGGTGAGTTTTTTTAGCCAGGGAAAAAGGCCGTGTTTTTTTTTCCGGGGCCTGTGGCCTGGAATGGCCGGCTGGTTCCTTAAAATCCACGCCGCGCAGGATGGTTCCCAGATGAAAGGTGGCACCACTGCCGAGTCGGGCTGTTTTGATAGAGCCAAGTGGCTCCTGCAATCTGCCAGCCAGAAGATAGGCAGGTCTGTTTTACTTCCAGGGAAAAGGGCCGTAGTTTGTGTTTGGGGACTTGTGGCTGGCAGTGGCCGGCTGGCTCCTGAAAATCCACGATACGCAGGATGGTTCCCAGATGAAAGGCGGCACCAGTGCCAAGTCGGGCAGGTTTGATAGTACCGAGTGGCTCCTGCAATGTCCAGCCAGAAGGCGGGCCGCTGAGATTTTCTTCCAGGGAAAAGGGCGGTAGTATGTGTTTGGGGCCCTGTGGCTGAGAGTGGCCGGCTGGCTCCTGAAAATCCACGACACGCAGGATGGTTTCCAGATGAAAGGTGGCACCAGTGCCGAGTTGGGCTGGTTTGATAGAGCCAAGTGTCTCCTGCAATCTGCCAGCCAGAAGATGGACAGGTCTGTTTTACTTCCAGGGAAAAGGACCGTAGTTTGTGTTCGGGGGCCTGTGGCAGGGAGTGGCCGGCTGGCTTCTGAAAATCCACGATACGCAGGATGGTTCCTAGATGAATGGTGGCACCACTGCCAAGTCGGGCTGGTTTGAAAGAGCCAAGTGGCTCCTGCAATCTGCCAGCAAGAATGTGGGCAGGTCAGTTTTACTTCCAGGGAAAAGGACCGTAGTTTTTGTTTGGGGGCCTGTGGCTGGGAGTGGCCGGCTGGCTCCTGAAATTCCACGATACGCAGGATGGTTCCCATATGAAAGGTGGCACCAGTGCTCAGTCGGGCTGGTTTGATAGTACCAAGTGTCACCCGCCATCTGCCAGCCAGAAGATGGGCATGTCAGTTTTTCTTCCAGAGAAAAGGACCGTGGTATGTGTTTGGGGGCCTGTGGCTGGGAGTGGCTGGCTGACTCCTGAAAATCCACGATACGCAGGATGGTTCCCAGATGAAAGGTGGCACCAGTGCCGAGTCGGGCTGTTTTGATAGAGCCAAGTGGCTCCTGCAATCTGCCAGCCAGAAGATGGGCAGGTCTGTTTTACTTCCAGGGAAAAGGGCCATAGTTTGTGTTTGGGGGCCTGTGGCTGGGAGTGGCCGGCTGGCTGCTGAAAATCCACGATACGCAGGATGGTTCCCAGATGAAAGGCGGCACCAGTGCCAAGTCGGGCAGGTTTGATAGTACCGAGTGGCTCCTGCAATGTCCAGCCAGAAGGCGGGCCACTGAGATTTTCTTCCAGGGAAAATGGCCGTGATATGTGTTTGGGGCCCTGTGGCTGAGAGTGGCCGGCTGGCTCCTGAAAATCCACGACACGCAGGATGGTTCCCAGATGAAAGGTGGCACCAGTGCCGAGTCGGGCTGGTTTGATAGAGCCAAGTGTCTCCTGCAATCTGCCAGCCAGAAGATGGACAGGTCTGTTTTACTTCCAGGGAAAAGGACCGTAGTTTGTGTTTGGGGGCCTGTGGCAGGGAGTGGCCGGCTGGCTTCTGAAAATCCACGATACGCAGGATGGTTCCTAGATGAATGGTGGCACCACTGCCAAGTCGGGCTGGTTTGATAGAGCCAAGTGGCTCCTGCAATCTGCCAGCAAGAAGGTGGGCAGGTCAGTTTTACTTCCAGGGAAAAGGGCCGTCGTTTTTGTTTGGGGGCCTGTGGCTGGGAGTGGCCGGCTGGGTCCTGAAATTCCACGATACGCAGGATGGTTCCCATATGAAAGGTGGCCCCAGTGCTCAGTGGGGCTGGTTTGATAGTACCAAGTGTCACCCGCAATCTGCCAGCCAGAAGATGGGCAGGTCTGTTTTACTTGCAGGGAAAAGGGCCGTAATTTGTGTTGGGGGCCTGTGGTTGAGAATGGCCGGCTGGCTCCTGAAAATCCACGATACGCATGATGGTTCCCATACACAAGATGGCACCAGTGCCGAGTTGGGCTGGTTTGATAGAGCCATGTGGATCCTGCAATCTGCCAGCCAGAAGCTGGGTGTGTGACTTTTGTTGGCCAGGGAAAAGGCCCATAGTTTGTGTTTGGGGGCCTGTGGCTGGGAATGGCCGGCTGGCGCCTGAAAATCCACGACACGCAGGATGGTTCCCAGATGAAAGGTGGCACCAGTGCCAAGTCGGGCTGGTTTGATAGAGCCAAGTGGCTCCTGCAATCTGCCAGCCAGGAGCGGGGCGGGTCAGTTTTGTTTAACAGCGAAAAGGGATATGGTTTGTTTTGGGGGCCTGTGGCTGGGAATGTCCGGCTGGCTCCTGAAAATCCACGATACGTAGGATGGTTCCCAGACCCAAGGGGGCACCAGTGCCAAATCGGGCTGGTTTGATAGAGCCAAGTGGCTCCTGCAATCTGCCAGCCAGAAGATGGGCAGGTCTGTTTTACTTCCAGGGAAAAGGGCCATAGTTTGTGTTCGGGGGCCTGTGGCAGGGAGTGGCCGGCTGGCTTCTGAAAATCCACGATACGCAGGATGGTTCCTAGATGAAAGGTGGCACCACTGCCAAGTCGGGCTGGTTTGATAGAGCCAAGTGGCTCCTGCAATCTTCCAGCAAGAAGGTGGGCAGGTCAGTTTTACTTCCAGGGAAAAGGGCCGTAGTTTTTGTTTGGGGGCCTGTGGCTGGGAGTGGCCGGCTGGCTCCTGAAATTCCACGATACGCAGGATGGTTCCCATATGAAAGGTGGCACCAGTGCTCAGTGGGGCTGGTTTGATAGTACCAAGTGTCACCCGCAATCTGCCAGCCAGAAGATGGGCATGTCAGTTTTTCTTCCAGAGAAAAGGAGCGTGGTATGTGTTTGGGGGCCTGTGGCTGGGAGTGGCCGGCTGACTCCTGAAAATCCAGGATACGCAGGATGGTTCCCAGATGAAAGGTGGCACCAGTGCCGAGTCGGGCTGTTTTGATAGAGCCATGTGGCTCCTGCAATCTGCCAGCCAGAAGATGGGCATGTCAGTTTTCCTTCCAGGGAAAAAGGCCGTAGTTTGTGTTTGGGGGCCTGTGGCCTGGAATGGCCCGCTGGCTCCTGAAAATCCACGATAAGCGGGATGGTTCCCAGATGTAAGGTAGCACCATTGCCAAGTCAGGCTGCTTTGATGGAGACAAGTGGCTCCTGCAATCTGCCAGCCAGAAGCGGGGCGGGTCAGTTTTAATTCCAGGGAAAAGGGCCGTATTTTGTGTTCGGGGCCTGTGGCTGGCAGTGGCCTGCTGGCTCCTGAAAATCCACGATACGCAGGATGATTCCCAGAACAAGGGGGCACCAGTGCCGAGTCGGGCTGGTTTGATAGAGCCAAGTGGCTCCTGCAATCTGCCAGCCAGAAGATAGGCAGGTCAGTTTTACTTCCAGGGAAAAGGGCCGTAGTTTGTGTTTGGGGACTTGTGGCTGGCAGTGGCCGTCTGGCTCCTGAAAATCCACGATACGCAGGATGGTTCCCAGATGAAAGGCGGCACCAGTGCCAAGTCGGGCAGGTTTGATAGTACCGAGTGGCTCCTGCAATGTCCAGCCAGAAGGCGGGCCGCTGAGATTTTCTTCCAGGGAAAAGGGCGGTAGTATGTGTTTGGGGCCCTGTGGCTGAGAGTGGCCGGCTGGCTCCTGAAAATCCACGACACGCAGGATGGTTTCCAGATGAAAGGTGGCACCAGTGCCGAGTTGGGCTGGTTTGATAGAGCCAAGTGTCTCCTGCAATCTGCCAGCCAGAAGATGGACAGGTCTGTTTTACTTCCAGGGAAAAGGACCGTAGTTTGTGTTCGGGGGCCTGTGGCAGGGAGTGGCCGGCTGGCTTCTGAAAATCCACGATACGCAGGATGGTTCCTAGATGAATGGTGGCACCACTGGCAAGTGGGGCTGGTTTGAAAGAGCCAAGTGGCTCCTGCAATCTGCCAGCAAGAATGTGGGCAGGTCAGTTTTACTTCCAGGGAAAAGGACCGTAGTTTTTGTTTGGGGGCCTGTGGCTGGGAGTGGCCGGCTGGCTCCTGAAATTCCACGATACGCAGGATGGTTCCCATATGAAAGGTGGCACCAGTGCTCAGTCGGGCTGGTTTGATAGTACCAAGTGTCACCCGCAATCTGCCAGCCAGAAGATGGGCATGTCAGTTTTTCTTCCAGAGAAAAGGACTGTGGTATGTGTTTGGGGGCCTGTGGCTGGGAGTGGCTGGCTGACTCCTGAAAATCCACGATACGCAGGATGGTTCCCAGATGAAAGGTGGCACCAGTGCCGAGTCGGGCTGTTTTGATAGAGCCAAGTGGCTCCTGCAATCTGCCAGCCAGAAGATGGGCAGGTCTGTTTTACTTCCAGGGAAAAGGGCCATAGTTTGTGTTTGGGGGCCTGTGGCTGGGAGTGGCCGGCTGGCTGCTGAAAATCCACGATACGCAGGATGGTTCCTAGATGAATGGTGGCACCACTGCCAAGTCGGGCTGGTTTGATAGAGCCAAGTGGCTCCTGCAATCTGCCAGCAAGAAGGTGGGCAGGTCAGTTTTACTTCCAGGGAAAAGGGCCGTAGATTTTGTTTGGGGGCCTGTGGCTGGGAGTGGCCGGCTGGCTCCTGAAATTCCACGATACGCAGGATGGTTCCCATATGAAAGGTGGCACCAGTGCTCAGTGGGGCTGGTTTGATAGTACCAAGTGTCACCCGCAATCTGCCAGCCAGAAGATGGGCATGTCAGTTTTTCTTCCAGAGAAAAGGACCGTGGTATGTGTTTGGGGGCCTGTGGCTGGGAGTGGCTGGCTGACTCCTGAAAATCCACGATACGCAGGATGGTTCCCAGATGAAAGGTGGCACCAGTGCCGAGTCGGGCTGGTTTTGTTAGAGCCAAGTGGCTCCTGCAATCTGCCAGCCAGAAGATGGGCAGGTCTGTTTTACTTCCAGGGAAAAGGGCCATAGTTTGTGTTTGGGGGCCTGTGGCTGGGAGTGGCCGGCTGGCTTCTGAAAATCCACGATACGCAGGATGATTCCCCGATGAAAGGTGGCACCAGTGCCAAGTCGGGCTGGTTTGATAGAGCCATGTGGCTCCTGCAATCTGCCAGCCAGAAGATGGGCATGTCAGTTTTCCTTCCAGGGAAAAAGGCCGTAGTTTGTGTTTGGGGGCCTGTGGCCTGGAATGGCCGGCTGGCTCCTGAAAATCCACGATAAGCGGGATGGTTCCCAGATGTAAGGTAGCACCATTGCCAAGTTGGGCTGCTTTGATTGAGACAAGTGGCTCCTGCAATCTGCCAGCCAGAAGCGGGGGGGGGCAGTTTTAATTCCAGGGAAAAGGGCCGTATTTTGTGTTCGGGGCCTGTGGCTGGCAGTGGCCGGCTGGCTCCTGAAAATCCACGATACGCAGGATGGCTCCCAGATGAAAGGTGGCACCAGTGCCGTGTCGGGCTGGTTTGATAGAGCCAAGTGGCTCCTGCAATCTGCCAGCCAGGAGCGGGGTGGGTGAGTTTTGTTTGCCAGGGAAAAGGGCCGTGGTTTGTTTTCGGGAGCCTGTGCCTCGGAATGGCCTGCTGGCTTCTGAAAATCCACGATACGCAGGATGGTTCCCAGATGAAAGGTGGCACCAGTGCCGAGTCAGGCTGGTTTGATAGAGCCAAGTGGCTCCTGCAATCTGCCAGCCAGAAGCGGGCCGGGTGACTTTTGTTTGCCAGTTAAAAGGCCCACACTTTGTGTTTGTTGCCTGTGCCTGGGAGTGGCCTGCTGGCTCCTGAAAATCCACGATACGCAGGATGATTCCCAGAACAAGGGGGCACCAGTGCCGAGTCGGGCTGGTTTGATAGAGCCAAGTGGCTCCTGCAATCTGCCAGCCAGAAGCTGGGCGGGTCAGTTTTGTTTGCCAGGGTAAAGGGCCGTGGTGTGTGTTGGGGGCCTATGGCTGGGAGTGGCCAGCTGGCTCCTGAAAATCCACGATACGCAGGATGGTTCTCAGACCCAAGGGGGCAGCAGTGCCAAGAGGGGTGGTTTGATAGAGCCAAGTGGCTCCTGCAATCTGCCAGCCAGAAGATGGGCAGGTCAGTTTTACTTCCAGGGAAAAGGGCTGTGGTTATTTTTTGGGGCCCTGTGGCTGGGAATGGCCGGCTGGCTCCTTAAAATCCACGCCGCGCATGATGGTTCCCAGACCCAAGGTGGCACCAGTGCCGAGTTGGGCTGGCGTGATAGAGCCATGTGGCTCATTCAATCTGCCAGCCAGAAGCGGGGTAGGTGAGTTTTTTTAGCCAGGGAAAAAGGCCGTGTTTTTTTTTCCGGGGCCTGTGGCCTGGAATGGCCGGCTGGTTCCTTAAAATCCACGCCGCGCAGGATGGTTCCCAGATGAAAGGTGGCACCACTGCCGAGTCGGGCTGTTTTGATAGAGCCAAGTGGCTCCTGCAATCTGCCAGCCAGAAGATAGGCAGGTCAGTTTTACTTCCAGGCAAAAGGGCCGTAGTTTGTGTTTGGGGACTTGTGACTGGCAGTGGCCGGCTGGCTCCTGAAAATCCACGATACGCAGGATGGTTCCCAGATGAAAGGCGGCACCAGTGCCAAGTCGGGCAGGTTTGATAGTACCGAGTGGCTCCTGCAATGTCCAGCCAGAAGGCGGGCCGCTGAGATTTTCTTCCAGGGAAAAGGGCGGTAGTATGTGTTTGGGGCCCTGTGGCTGAGAGTGGCCGGCTGGCTCCTGAAAACCCACGACACGCAGGATGGTTTCCAGATGAAAGGTGGCACCAGTGCCGAGTTGGGCTGGTTTGATAGAGCCAAGTGGCTCCTGCAATCTGCCAGCAAGAATGTGGGCAGGTCAGTTTTACTTCCAGGGAAAAGGACCGTAGTTTTTGTTTGGGGGCCTGTGGCTGGGAGTGGCCGGCTGGCTCCTGAAATTCCACGATACGCAGGATGGTTCCCATATGAAAGGTGGCACCAGTGCTCAGTCGGGCTGGTTTGATAGTACCAAGTGTCACCCGCAATCTGCCAGCCAGAAGATGGGCATGTCAGTTTTTCTTCCAGAGAAAAGGACCGTGGTATGTGTTTGGGGGCCTGTGGCTGGGAGTGGCTGGCTGACTCCTGAAAATCCACGATACGCAGGATGGTTCCCAGATGAAAGGTGGCACCAGTGCCGAGTCGGGCTGTTTTGATAGAGCCAAGTGGCTCCTGCAATCTGCCAGCCAGAAGATGGGCAGGTCTGTTTTACTTCCAGGGAAAAGGGCCATAGTTTGTGTTTGGGGGCCTGTGGCTGGGAGTGGCCGGCTGGCTGCTGAAAATCCACGATACGCAGGATGGTTCCTAGATGAATGGTGGCACCACTGGCAAGTGGGGCTGGTTTGATAGAGCCAAGTGGCTCCTGCAATCTGCCAGCAAGAAGGTGGGCAGGTCAGTTTTACTTCCAGGGAAAAGGGCCGTAGTTTTTGTTTGGGGGCCTGTGGCTGGGAGTGGCCGGCTGGCTCCTGAAATTCCACGATACGCAGGATGGTTCCCATATGAAAGGTGGCACCAGTGCTCAGTGGGGCTGGTTTGATAGTACCAAGTGTCACCCGCAATCTGCCAGCCAGAAGATGGGCATGTCAGTTTTTCTTCCAGAGAAAAGGACCGTGGTATGTGTTTGGGGGCCTGTGGCTGGGAGTGGCCGGCTGGCTCCTGAAAATCCACGATACGCAGGATGGTTCCCAGATGAAAGGTGGCACCAGTGCCGAGTCGGGCTGGTTTTGTTAGAGCCAAGTGGCTCCTGCAATCTGCCAGCCAGAAGGCGGGCCACTGAGATTTTCTTCCAGGGAAAATGGCCGTGGTATGTGTTTGGGGGCCTGTGGCTGAGAGTGGCCGGCTGGCTCCTGAAAATCCACGACACGCAGGATGGTTCCCAGATGAAAGGTGGCACCAGTGCCAAGTCGGGCTGGTTTGATAGAGCCAAGTGGCTCCTGCAATCTGCCAGCCAGGAGCGGGGCGGGTCAGTTTTGTTTAACAGCGAAAAGGGATATGGTTTGTTTTGGGGGCCTGTGGCTGGGAATGTCCGGCTGGCTCCTGAAAATCCACGATACGTAGGATGGTTCCCAGACCCAAGGGGGCACCAGTGCCAAATCGGGCTGGTTTGATAGAGCCAAGTGGCTCCTGCAATCTGCCAGCCAGAAGATGGGCAGGTCTGTTTTACTTCCAGGGAAAAGGGCCATAGTTTGTGTTCGGGGGCCTGTGGCAGGGAGTGGCCGGCTGGCTTCTGAAAATTCACGATACGCAAGATGGTTCTCACATGAAAGGAGGCAACAGGGCCGAGTCGGGCTGGTTTGATAGAGCCATGTGGCTCCTGCAATCTGCCAGCCAGAAGATGGGCATGTCAGTTTTCCTTCCAGGGAAAAAGGCCGTAGTTTGTGTTTGGGGGCCTGTGGCCTGGAATGGCCGGCTGGCTCCTGAAAATCCACGATAAGCGGGATGGTTCCCAGATGTAAGGTAGCACCATTGCCAAGTCGGGCTGCTTTGATGGAGACAAGTGGCTCCTGCAATCTGCCAGCCAGAAGCGGGGCGGGTCAGTTTTAATTCCAGGGAAAAGGGCCGTATTTTGTGTTCGGGGCCTGTGGCTGGCAGTGGCCGGCTGGCTCCTGAAAATCCACGATACGCAGGATGGCTCCCAGATGAAAGGTGGCACCAGTGCCGAGTCAGGCTGGTTTGATAGAGCCAAGTGGCTCCTGCAATCTGCCAGCCAGGAGCGGGCCGGGTGACTTTTGTTTGCCAGTTAAAAGGCCCACACTTTGTGTTTGTTGCCTGTGGCTGGGAGTGGCCTGCTGGCTCCTGAAAATCCACGATACGCAGGATGATTCCCAGAACAAGGGGGCACCAGTGCCGAGTCGGGCTGGTTTGATAGAGCCAAGTGGCTCCTGCAATCTGCCATCCAGAAGCTGGGCGGGTCAGTTTTGTTTGCCAGGGTAAAGGGCCGTGGTGTGTGTTGGGGGCCTATGGCTGGCAGTGGCCTGCTGGCTCCTGAAAATCCACGATACGCAGGATGGTTCTCAGACCCAAGGGGGCACCAGTGCCAAGAGGGGTGGTTTGATAGAGCCAAGTGGCTCCTGCAATCTGCCAGCCAGAAGATGGGCAGGTCAGTTTTACTTCCAGGGAAAAGGGCTGTGGTTTTTTTTTGGGGCCCTGTGGCTGGGAATGGCCGGCTGGCTCCTTAAAATCCACGCCGCGCATGATGGTTCCCAGACCCAAGGTGGCACCAGTGCCGAGTTGGGCTGGTGTGATAGAGCCATGTGGCTCATTCAATCTGCCAGCCAGAAGCGGGGTAGGTGAGTTTTTTTAGCCAGGGAAAAAGGCCGTGTTTTTTTTTCCGGGGCCTGTGGCCTGGAATGGCCGGCTGGTTCCTTAAAATCCACGCCGCGCAGGATGGTTCCCAGATGAAAGGTGGCACCACTGCCGAGTCGGGCTGTTTTGATAGAGCCAAGTGGCTCCTGCAATCTGCCAGCCAGAAGATAGGCAGGTCAGTTTTACTTCCAGGGAAAAGGGCCGTAGTTTGTGTTTGGGGACTTGTGGCTGGCAGTGGCCGGCTGGCTCCTGAAAATCCACGATACGCAGGATGGTTCCCAGATGAAAGGTGGCACCAGTGCCGAGTCGGGCTGGTTTTGTTAGAGCCAAGTGGCTCCTGCAATCTGCCAGCCAGAAGATGGGCAGGTCTGTTTTACTTCCAGGGAAAAGGGACGTAGTTTGTGTTTGGGGACTTGTGGCTGGCAGTGGCCGGCTGGCTCCTGAAAATCCACGATACGCAGGATGGTTCCCAGATGAAAGGCGGCACCAGTGCCAAGTCGGGCAGGTTTGATAGTACCGAGTGGCTCCTGCAATGTCCAGCCAGAAGGCGGGCCACTGAGATTTTCTTTCAGGGAAAATGGCCGTGGTATGTGTTTGGGGCCCTGTGGCTGAGAGTGGCCGGCTGGCTCCTGAAAATCCACGACACGCAGGATGGTTCCCAGATGAAAGGTGGCACCAGTGCCGAGTCGGGCTGGTTTGATAGAGCCAAGTGTCTCCTGCAATCTGCCAGCCAGAAGATGGACAGGTCTGTTTTACTTCCAGGGAAAAGGACCGTAGTTTGTGTTCGGGGGCCTGTGGCAGGGAGTGGCCGGCTGGCTTCTGAAAATCCACGATACGCAGGATGGTTCCTAGATGAATGGTGGCACCACTGCCAAGTCGGGCTGGTTTGATAGAGCCAAGTGGCTCCTGCAATCTGCCAGCAAGAAGGTGGGCAGGTCAGTTTTACTTCCAGGGAAAAGGGCCGTCGTTTCTGTTTGGGGGCCTCTGGCTGGGAGTGGCCGGCTGGGTCCTGAAATTCCACGATACGCAGGATGGTTCCCATATGAAAGGTGGCCCCAGTGCTCAGTGGGGCTGGTTTGATAGTACCAAGTGTCACCCGCAATCTGCCAGCCAGAAGATGGGCAGGTCTGTTTTACTTGCAGGGAAAAGGGCCGTAATTTGTGTTGGGGGCCTGTGGTTGAGAATGGCCGGCTGGCTCCTGAAAATCCACGATACGCATGATGGTTCCCATACACAAGATGGCACCAGTGCCGAGTTGGGCTGGTTTGATAGAGCCATGTGGATCCTGCAATCTGCCAGCCAGAAGCTGGGTGTGTGACTTTTGTTGGCCAGGGAAAAGGCCCATAGTTTGTGTTTGGGGGCCTGTGGCTGGGAATGGCCGGCTGGCGCCTGAAAATCCACGACACGCAGGATGGTTCCCAGATGAAAGGTGGCACCAGTGCCAAGTCGGGCTGGTTTGATAGAGCCAAGTGGCTCCTGCAATCTGCCAGCCAGGAGCGGGGCGGGTCAGTTTTGTTTAACAGCGAAAAGGGATATGGTTTGTTTTGGGGGCCTGTGGCTGGGAATGTCCGGCTGGCTCCTGAAAATCCACGATACGTAGGATGGTTCCCAGACCCAAGGGGGCACCAGTGCCAAATCGGGCTGGTTTGATAGAGCCAAGTGGCTCCTGCAATCTGCCAGCCAGAAGATGGGCAGGTCTGTTTTACTTCCAGGGAAAAGGGCCATAGTTTGTGTTCGGGGGCCTGTGGCAGGGAGTGGCCGGCTGGCTTCTGAAAATCCACGATACGCAGGATGGTTCCTAGATGAAAGGTGGCACCACTGCCAAGTCGGGCTGGTTTGAAAGAGCCAAGTGGCTCCTGCAATCTTCCAGCAAGAAGGTGGGCAGGTCAGTTTTACTTCCAGGGAAAAGGGCCGTAGATTTTGTTTGGGGGCCTGTGGCTGGGAGTGGCCGGCTGGCTCCTGAAATTCCACGATACGCAGGATGGTTCCCATATGAAAGGTGGCACCAGTGCTCAGTCGGGCTGGTTTGATAGTACCAAGTGTCACCCGCAATCTGCCAGCCAGAAGATGGGCATGTCAGTTTTTCTTCCAGAGAAAAGGAGCGTGGTATGTGTTTGGTGGCCTGTGGCTGGGAGTGGCCGGCTGACTCCTGAAAATCCAGGATACGCAGGATGGTTCCCAGATGAAAGGTGGCACCAGTGCCGAGTCGGGCTGTTTTGATAGAGCCATGTGGCTCCTGCAATCTGCCAGCCAGAAGATGGGCATGTCAGTTTTCCTTCCAGGGAAAAAGGCCGTAGTTTGTGTTTGGGGGCCTGTGGCCTGGAATGGCCGGCTGGCTCCTGAAAATCCACGATAAGCGGGATGGTTCCCAGATGTAAGGTAGCACCATTGCCAAGTCGGGCTGCTTTGATGGAGACAAGTGGCTCCTGCAATCTGCCAGCCAGAAGCGGGGCGGGTCAGTTTTAATTCCAGGGAAAAGGGCCGTATTTTGTGTTCGGGGCCTGTGGCTGGCAGTGGCCGGCTGGCTCCTGAAAATCCACGATACGCAGGATGGCTCCCAGATGAAAGGTGGCACCAGTGCCGAGTCAGGCTGGTTTGATAGAGCCAAGTGGCTCCTGCAATCTGCCAGCCAGGAGCGGGCCGGGTGACTTTTGTTTGCCAGTTAAAAGGCCCACACTTTGTGTTTGTTGCCTGTGGCTGGGAGTGGCCTGCTGGCTCCTGAAAATCCACGATACGCAGGATGATTCCCAGAACAAGGGGGCACCAGTGCCGAGTCGGGCTGGTTTGATAGAGCCAAGTGGCTCCTGCAATCTGCCAGCCAGAAGCTGGGCGGGTCAGTTTTGTTTGCCAGGGTAAAGGGCCGTGGTGTGTGTTGGGGGCCTATGGCTGGGAGTGGCCAGCTGGCTCCTGAAAATCCACGATACGCAGGATGGTTCTCAGACCCAAGGGGGCACCAGTGCCAAGAGGGGTGGTTTGATAGAGCCAAGTGGCTCCTGCAATCTGCCAGCCAGAAGATGGGCAGGTCAGTTTTACTTCCAGGGAAAAGGGCTGTGGTTTTTTTTTGGGGCCCTGTGGCTGGGAATGGCCGGCTGGTTCCTTAAAATCCACGCCGCGCATGATGGTTCCCAGACCCAAGGTGGCACCAGTGCCGAGTTGGGCTGGTGTGATAGAGCCATGTGGCTCATTCAATCTGCCAGCCAGAAGCGGGGTAGGTGAGTTTTTTTAGCCAGGGAAAAAGGCCGTGTTTTTTTTTCCGGGGCCTGTGGCCTGGAATGGCCGGCTGGTTCCTTAAAATCCACGCCGCGCAGGATGGTTCCCAGATGAAAGGTGGCACCACTGCCGAGTCGGGCTGTTTTGATAGAGCCAAGTGGCTCCTGCAATCTGCCGGCCAGAAGATAGGCAGGTCAGTTTTACTTCCAGGGAAAAGGGCCGTAGTTTGTGTTTGGGGACTTGTGGCTGGCAGTGGCCGGCTGGCTCCTGAAAATCCACGATACGCAGGATGGTTCCCAGATGAAAGGCGGCACCAGTGCCAAGTCAGGCAGGTTTGATAGTACCGAGTGGCTCCTGCAATGTCCAGCCAGAAGGCGGGCCGCTGAGATTTTCTTCCAGGGAAAAGGGCGGTAGTATGTGTTTGGGGCCCTGTGGCTGAGAGTGGCCGGCTGGCTCCTGAAAATCCACGACACGCAGGATGGTTTCCAGATGAAAGGTGGCACCAGTGCCGAGTTGGGCTGGTTTGATAGAGCCAAGTGTCTCCTGCAATCTGCCAGCCAGAAGATGGACAGGTCTGTTTTACTTCCAGGGAAAAGGACCTTAGTTTGTGTTCGGGGGCCTGAGGCAGGGAGTGGCCGGCTGGCTTCTGAAAATCCACGATACGCAGGATGGTTCCTAGATGAATGGTGGCACCACTGCCAAGTCGGGCTGGTTTGAAAGAGCCAAGTGGCTCCTGCAATCTGCCAGCAAGAATGTGGGCAGGTCAGTTTTACTTCCAGGGAAAAGGGCCGTAGTTTTTGTTTGGGGGCCTGTGGCTGGGAGTGGCCGGCTGGCTCCTGAAATTCCACGATACGCAGGATGGTTCCCATATGAAAGGTGGCACCAGTGCTCAGTCGGGCTGGTTTGATAGTACCAAGTGTCACCCGCAATCTGCCAGCCAGAAGATGGGCATGTCAGTTTTTCTTCCAGAGAAAAGGACCGTGGTATGTGTTTGGGGGCCTGTGGCTGGGAGTGGCCGGCTGACTCCTGAAAATCCACGATACGCAGGATGGTTCCCAGATGAAAGGTGGCACCAGTGCCGAGTCGGGCTGGTTTTGTTAGAGCCAAGTGGCTCCTGCAATCTGCCAGCCAGAAGATGGGCAGGTCTGTTTTACTTCCAGGGAAAAGGGCCGTAGTTTTTGTTTGGGGACTTGTGGCTGGCAGTGGCCGGCTGGCTCCTGAAAATCCACGATACGCAGGATGGTTCCCAGATGAAAGGCGGCACCAGTGCCAAGTCGGGCAGGTTTGATAGTACCGAGTGGCTCCTGCAATGTCCAGCCAGAAGGCGGGCCACTGAGATTTTCTTCCAGGGAAAATGGCCGTGGTATGTGTTTGGGGCCCTGTGGCTGAGAGTGGCCGGCTGGCTCCTGAAAATCCACGACACGCAGGATGGTTCCCAGATGAAAGGTGGCACCAGTGCCAAGTCGGGCTGGTTTGATAGAGCCAAGTGGCTCCTGCAATCTGCCAGCCAGGAGCGGGGCGGGTCAGTTTTGTTTAACAGCGAAAAGGGATATGGTTTGTTTTGGGGGCCTGTGGCTGGGAATGTCCGGCTGGCTCCTGAAAATCCACGATACGTAGGATGGTTCCCAGACCCAAGGGGGCACCAGTGCCAAATCGGGCTGGTTTGATAGAGCCAAGTGGCTCCTGCAATCTGCCAGCCAGAAGATGGGCAGGTCTGTTTTACTTCCAGGGAAAAGGGCCATAGTTTGTGTTCGGGGGCCTGTGGCAGGGAGTGGCCGGCTGGCTTCTGAAAATTCACGATACGCAAGATGGTTCTCACATGAAAGGAGGCAACAGGGCCGAGTCGGGCTGGTTTGATAGAGCCATGTGGCTCCTGCAATCTGCCAGCCAGAAGATGGGCATGTCAGTTTTCCTTCCAGGGAAAAAGGCCGTAGTTTGTGTTTGGGGGCCTGTGGCCTGGAATGGCCGGCTGGCTCCTGAAAATCCACGATAAGCGGGATGGTTCCCAGATGTAAGGTAGCACCATTGCCAAGTCGGGCTGCTTTGATGGAGACAAGTGGCTCCTGCAATCTGCCAGCCAGAAGCGGGGCGGGTCAGTTTTAATTCCAGGGAAAAGGGCCGTATTTTGTGTTCGGGGCCTGTGGCTGGCAGTGGCCGGCTGGCTCCTGAAAATCCACGATACGCAGGATGGCTCCCAGATGAAAGGTGGCACCAGTGCCGAGTCAGGCTGGTTTGATAGAGCCAAGTGGCTCCTGCAATCTGCCAGCCAGGAGCGGGCCGGGTGACTTTTGTTTGCCAGTTAAAAGGCCCACACTTTGTGTTTGTTGCCTGTGGCTGGGAGTGGCCTGCTGGCTCCTGAAAATCCACGATACGCAGGATGATTCCCAGAACAAGGGGGCACCAGTGCCGAGTCGGGCTGGTTTGATAGAGCCAAGTGGCTCCTGCAATCTGCCATCCAGAAGCTGGGCGGGTCAGTTTTGTTTGCCAGGGTAAAGGGCCGTGGTGTGTGTTGGGGGCCTATGGCTGGGAGTGGCCAGCTGGCTCCTGAAAATCCACGATACGCAGGATGGTTCTCAGACCCAAGGGGGCACCAGTGCCAAGAGGGGTGGTTTGATAGAGCCAAGTGGCTCCTGCAATCTGCCAGCCAGAAGATGGGCAGGTCAGTTTTACTTCCAGGGAAAAGGGCTGTGGTTTTTTTTTGGGGCCCTGTGGCTGGGAATGGCCGGCTGGCTCCTTAAAATCCACGCCGCGCATGATGGTTCCCAGACCCAAGGTGGCACCAGTGCCGAGTTGGGCTGGTGTGATAGAGCCATGTGGCTCATTCAATCTGCCAGCCAGAAGCGGGGTAGGTGAGTTTTTTTAGCCAGGGAAAAAGGCCGTGTTTTTTTTTCCGGGGCCTGTGGCCTGGAATGGCCGGCTGGTTCCTTAAAATCCACGCCGCGCAGGATGGTTCCCAGATGAAAGGTGGCACCACTGCCGAGTCGGGCTGTTTTGATAGAGCCAAGTGGCTCCTGCAATCTGCCAGCCAGAAGATAGGCAGGTCAGTTTTACTTCCAGGGAAAAGGGCCGTAGTTTGTGTTTGGGGACTTGTGGCTGGCAGTGGCCGGCTGGCTCCTGAAAATCCACGATACGCAGGATGGTTCCCAGATGAAAGGCGGCACCAGTGCCAAGTCGGGCAGGTTTGATAGTACCGAGTGGCTCCTGCAATGTCCAGCCAGAAGGCGGGCCGCTGAGATTTTCTTCCAGGGAAAAGGGCGGTAGTATGTGTTTGGGGCCCTGTGGCTGAGAGTGGCCGGCTGGCTCCTGAAAATCCACGACACGCAGGATGGTTTCCAGATGAAAGGTGGCACCAGTGCCGAGTTGGGCTGGTTTGATAGAGCCAAGTGTCTCCTGCAATCTGCCAGCCAGAAGATGGACAGGTCTGTTTTACTTCCAGGGAAAAGGACCGTAGTTTGTGTTCGGGGGCCTGTGGCAGGGAGTGGCCGGCTGGCTTCTGAAAATCCACGATACGCAGGATGGTTCCTAGATGAATGGTGGCACCACTGCCAAGTCGGGCTGGTTTGAAAGAGCCAAGTGGCTCCTGCAATCTGCCAGCAAGAATGTGGGCAGGTCAGTTTTACTTCCAGGGAAAAGGACCGTAGTTTTTGTTTGGGGGCCTGTGGCTGGGAGTGGCCGGCTGGCTCCTGAAATTCCACGATACGCAGGATGGTTCCCATATGAAAGGTGGCACCAGTGCTCAGTCGGGCTGGTTTGATAGTACCAAGTGTCACCCGCAATCTGCCAGCCAGAAGATGGGCATGTCAGTTTTTCTTCCAGAGAAAAGGACCGTGGTATGTGTTTGGGGGCCTGTGGCTGGGAGTGGCTGGCTGACTCCTGAAAATCCACGATACGCAGGATGGTTCCCAGATGAAAGGTGGCACCAGTGCCGAGTCGGGCTGTTTTGATAGAGCCAAGTGGCTCCTGCAATCTGCCAGCCAGAAGATGGGCAGGTCTGTTTTACTTCCAGGGAAAAGGGCCATAGTTTGTGTTTGGGGGCCTGTGGCTGGGAGTGGCCGGCTGGCTGCTGAAAATCCACGATACGCAGGATGGTTCCTAGATGAATGGTGGCACCACTGGCAAGTGGGGCTGGTTTGATAGAGCCAAGTGGCTCCTGCAATCTGCCAGCAAGAAGGTGGGCAGGTCAGTTTTACTTCCAGGGAAAAGGGCCGTAGTTTTTGTTTGGGGGCCTGTGGCTGGGAGTGGCCGGCTGGCTCCTGAAATTCCACGATACGCAGGATGGTTCCCATATGAAAGGTGGCACCAGTGCTCAGTCGGGCTGGTTTGATAGTACCAAGTGTCACCCGCAATCTGCCAGCCAGAAGATGGGCATGTCAGTTTTTCTTCCAGAGAAAAGGACCGTGGTATGTGTTTGGGGGCCTGTGGCTGGGAGTGGCCGGCTGACTCCTGAAAATCCACGATACGCAGGATGGTTCCCAGATGAAAGGTGGCACCAGTGCCGAGTCGGGCTGGTTTTGTTAGAGCCAAGTGGCTCCTGCAATCTGCCAGCCAGAAGATGGGCAGGTCTGTTTTACTTCCAGGGAAAAGGGCCGTAGTTTGTGTTTGGGGACTTGTGGCTGGCAGTGGCCGGCTGGCTCCTGAAAATCCACGATACGCAGGATGGTTCCCAGATGAAAGGCGGCACCAGTGCCAAGTCGGGCAGGTTTGATAGTACCGAGTGGCTCCTGCAATGTCCAGCCAGAAGGCGGGCCACTGAGATTTTCTTTCAGGGAAAATGGCCGTGGTATGTGTTTGGGGCCCTGTGGCTGAGAGTGGCCGGCTGGCTCCTGAAAATCCACGACACGCAGGATGGTTCCCAGATGAAAGGTGGCACCAGTGCCGAGTCGGGCTGGTTTGATAGAGCCAAGTGTCTCCTGCAATCTGCCAGCCAGAAGATGGACAGGTCTGTTTTACTTCCAGGGAAAAGGACCGTAGTTTGTGTTCGGGGGCCTGTGGCAGGGAGTGGCCGGCTGGCTTCTGAAAATCCACGATACGCAGGATGGTTCCTAGATGAATGGTGGCACCACTGCCAAGTCGGGCTGGTTTGATAGAGCCAAGTGGCTCCTGCAATCTGCCAGCAAGAAGGTGGGCAGGTCAGTTTTACTTCCAGGGAAAAGGGCCGTCGTTTTTGTTTGGGGGCCTGTGGCTGGGAGTGGCCGGCTGGCTCCTGAAATTCCACGATACGCAGGATGGTTCCCATATGAAAGGTGGCCCCAGTGCTCAGTGGGGCTGGTTTGATAGTACCAAGTGTCACCCGCAATCTGCCAGCCAGAAGATGGGCAGGTCTGTTTTACTTGCAGGGAAAAGGGCCGTAATTTGTGTTGGGGGCCTGTGGTTGAGAATGGCCGGCTGGCTCCTGAAAATCCACGATACGCATGATGGTTCCCATACACAAGATGGCACCAGTGCCGAGTTGGGCTGGTTTGATAGAGCCATGTGGATCCTGCAATCTGCCAGCCAGAAGCTGGGTGTGTGACTTTTGTTGGCCAGGGAAAAGGCCCATAGTTTGTGTTTGGGGGCCTGTGGCTGGGAATGGCCGGCTGGCGCCTGAAAATCCACGACACGCAGGATGGTTCCCAGATGAAAGGTGGCACCAGTGCCAAGTCGGGCTGGTTTGATAGAGCCAAGTGGCTCCTGCAATCTGCCAGCCAGGAGCGGGGCGGGTCAGTTTTGTTTAACAGCGAAAAGGGATATGGTTTGTTTTGGGGGCCTGTGGCTGGGAATGTCCGGCTGGCTCCTGAAAATCCACGATACGTAGGATGGTTCCCAGACCCAAGGGGGCACCAGTGCCAAATCGGGCTGGTTTGATAGAGCCAAGTGGCTCCTGCAATCTGCCAGCCAGAAGATGGGCAGGTCTGTTTTACTTCCAGGGAAAAGGGCCATAGTTTGTGTTCGGGGGCCTGTGGCAGGGAGTGGCCGGCTGGCTTCTGAAAATCCACGATACGCAGGATGGTTCCTAGATGAAAGGTGGCACCACTGCCAAGTCGGGCTGGTTTGAAAGAGCCAAGTGGCTCCTGCAATCTTCCAGCAAGAAGGTGGGCAGGTCAGTTTTACTTCCAGGGAAAAGGGCCGTAGATTTTGTTTGGGAGCCTGTGGCTGGGAGTGGCCGGCTGGCTCCTGAAATTCCACGATACGCAGGATGGTTCCCATATGAAAGGTGGCACCAGTGCTCAGTCGGGCTGGTTTGATAGTACCAAGTGTCACCCGCAATCTGCCAGCCAGAAGATGGGCATGTCAGTTTTTCTTCCAGAGAAAAGGAGCGTGGTATGTGTTTGGGGGCCTGTGGCTGGGAGTGGCCGGCTGACTCCTGAAAATCCAGGATACGCAGGATGGTTCCCAGATGAAAGGTGGCACCAGTGCCGAGTCGGGCTGTTTTGATAGAGCCATGTGGCTCCTGCAATCTGCCAGCCAGAAGATGGGCATGTCAGTTTTCCTTCCAGGGAAAAAGGCCGTAGTTTGTGTTTGGGGGCCTGTGGCCTGGAATGGCCGGCTGGCTCCTGAAAATCCACGATAAGCGGGATGGTTCCCAGATGTAAGGTAGCACCATTGCCAAGTCGGGCTGCTTTGATGGAGACAAGTGGCTCCTGCAATCTGCCAGCCAGAAGCGGGGCGGGTCAGTTTTAATTCCAGGGAAAAGGGCCGTATTTTGTGTTCGGGGCCTGTGGCTGGCAGTGGCCGGCTGGCTCCTGAAAATCCACGATACGCAGGATGGCTCCCAGATGAAAGGTGGCACCAGTGCCGAGTCAGGCTGGTTTGATAGAGCCAAGTGGCTCCTGCAATCTGCCAGCCAGGAGCGGGCCGGGTGACTTTTGTTTGCCAGTTAAAAGGCCCACACTTTGTGTTTGTTGCCTGTGGCTGGGAGTGGCCTGCTGGCTCCTGAAAATCCACGATACGCAGGATGATTCCCAGAACAAGGGGGCACCAGTGCCGAGTCGGGCTGGTTTGATAGAGCCAAGTGGCTCCTGCAATCTGCCAGCCAGAAGCTGGGCGGGTCAGTTTTGTTTGCCAGGGTAAAGGGCCGTGGTGTGTGTTGGGGGCCTATGGCTGGGAGTGGCCAGCTGGCTCCTGAAAATCCACGATACGCAGGATGGTTCTCAGACCCAAGGGGGCACCAGTGCCAAGAGGGGTGGTTTGATAGAGCCAAGTGGCTCCTGCAATCTGCCAGCCAGAAGATGGGGAGGTCAGTTTTACTTCCAGGGAAAAGGGCTGTGGTTTTTTTTTGGGGCCCTGTAGCTGGGAATGGCCGGCTGGTTCCTTAAAATCCACGCCGCGCATGATGGTTCCCAGACCCAAGGTGGCACCAGTGCCGAGTTGGGCTGGTGTGATAGAGCCATGTGGCTCATTCAATCTGCCAGCCAGAAGCGGGGTAGGTGAGTTTTTTTAGCCAGGGAAAAAGGCCGTGTTTTTTTTTCCGGGGCCTGTGGCCTGGAATGGCCGGCTGGTTCCTTAAAATCCACGCCGCGCAGGATGGTTCCCAGATGAAAGGTGGCACCACTGCCGAGTCGGGCTGTTTTGATAGAGCCAAGTGGCTCCTGCAATCTGCCAGCCAGAAGATAGGCAGGTCAGTTTTACTTCCAGGGAAAAGGGCCGTAGTTTGTGTTTGGGGACTTGTGGCTGGCAGTGGCCGGCTGGCTCCTGAAAATCCACGATACGCAGGATGGTTCCCAGATGAAAGGCGGCACCAGTGCCAAGTCGGGCAGGTTTGATAGTACCGAGTGGCTCCTGCAATGTCCAGCCAGAAGGCGGGCCGCTGAGATTTTCTTCCAGGGAAAAGGGCGGTAGTATGTGTTTGGGGCCCTGTGGCTGAGAGTGGCCGGCTGGCTCCTGAAAATCCACGACACGCAGGATGGTTTCCAGATGAAAGGTGGCACCAGTGCCGAGTTGGGCTGGTTTGATAGAGCCAAGTGTCTCCTGCAATCTGCCAGCCAGAAGATGGACAGGTCTGTTTTACTTCCAGGGAAAAGGACCGTAGTTTGTGTTCGGGGGCCTGAGGCAGGGAGTGGCCGGCTGGCTTCTGAAAATCCACGATACGCAGGATGGTTCCTAGATGAATGGTGGCACCACTGCCAAGTCGGGCTGGTTTGAAAGAGCCAAGTGGCTCCTGCAATCTGCCAGCAAGAATGTGGGCAGGTCAGTTTTACTTCCAGGGAAAAGGGCCGTAGTTTTTGTTTGGGGGCCTGTGGCTGGGAGTGGCCGGCTGGCTCCTGAAATTCCACGATACGCAGGATGGTTCCCATATGAAAGGTGGCACCAGTGCTCAGTCGGGCTGGTTTGATAGTACCAAGTGTCACCCGCAATCTGCCAGCCAGAAGATGGGCATGTCAGTTTTTCTTCCAGAGAAAAGGACCGTGGTATGTGTTTGGGGGCCTGTGGCTGGGAGTGGCTGGCTGACTCCTGAAAATCCAGGATACGCAGGATGGTTCCCAGATGAAAGGTGGCACCAGTGCCGAGTCGGGCTGTTTTGATAGAGCCAAGTGGCTCCTGCAATCTGCCAGCCAGAAGATGGGCAGGTCTGTTTTACTTCCAGGGAAAAGGGCCATAGTTTGTGTTTGGGGGCCTGTGGCTGGGAGTGGCCGGCTGGCTGCTGAAAATCCACGATACGCAGGATGGTTCCTAGATGAATGGTGGCACCACTGGCAAGTGGGGCTGGTTTGATAGAGCCAAGTGGCTCCTGCAATCTGCCAGCAAGAAGGTGGGCAGGTCAGTTTTACTTCCAGGGAAAAGGGACGTAGTTTGTGTTTGGGGACTTATGGCTGGCAGTGGCCGGCTGGCTCCTGAAAATCCACGATACGCAGGATGGTTCCCAGATGAAAGGCGGCACCAGTGCCAAGTCGGGCAGGTTTGATAGTACCGAGTGGCTCCTGCAATGTCCAGCCAGAAGGCGGGCCACTGAGATTTTCTTCCAGGGAAAATGGCCGTGGTATGTGTTTGGGGCCCTGTGGCTGAGAGTGGCCGGCTGGCTCCTGAAAATCCACGACACGCAGGATGGTTCCCAGATGAAAGGTGGCACCAGTGCCGAGTCGGGCTGGTTTGATAGAGCCAAGTGTCTCCTGCAATCTGCCAGCCAGAAGATGGACAGGTCTGTTTTACTTCCAGGGAAAAGGACCGTAGTTTGTGTTCGGGGGCCTGTGGCAGGGAGTGGCCGGCTGTCTTCTGAAAATCCACGATACGCAGGATGGTTCCTAGATGAATGGTGGCACCACTGCCAAGTCGGGCTGGTTTGATAGAGCCAAGTGGCTCCTGCAATCTCCCAGCAAGAAGGTGGGCAGGTCAGTTTTACTTCCAGGGAAAAGGGCCGTAGTTTTTGTTTGGGGGCCTGTGGCTGAGAATGGCCGGCTGGCTCCTTAAAATCCACGCTGCTCATGATGGTTCCCATACCCAAGGTGGCACCAGTGCCGAGTTGGGCTGGTTTGATAGAGCCATGTGGCTCCTGCAATCTGCCAGCCAGAAGCTGGGTGTGTGACTTTTGTTGGCCAGGGAAAAGGCCCATAGTTTGTGTTTGGGGGCCTGTGGCTGGGAATGGCCGGCTGGCTCCTGAAAATCCACGATACGCAGGATGGTTCCCATATGAAAGGTGGCACCAGTGCTCAGTCGGGCTGGTTTGATAGTACCAAGTGTCACCCGCAATCTGCCAGCCAGAAGATGGGCAGGTCTGTTTTACTTCCAGGGAAAAGGGCCATAGTTTGTGTTTGGGGGCCTGTGGCTGGGAGTGGCCGGCTGGCTGCTGAAAATCCACGATACGCAGGATGGTTCCTAGATGAATGGTGGCACCACTGGCAAGTGGGGCTGGTTTGATAGAGCCAAGTGGCTCCTGCAATCTGCCAGCAAGAAGGTGGGCAGGTCAGTTTTACTTCCAGGGAAAAGGGACGTAGTTTGTGTTTGGGGACTTATGGCTGGGAGTGGCCGGCTGGCTCCTGAAAATCCACGATACGCAGGATGGTTCCCAGATGAAAGGCGGCACCAGTGCCAAGTCGGGCAGGTTTGATAGTACCGAGTGGCTCCTGCAATGTCCAGCCAGAAGGCGGGCCACTGAGATTTTCTTCCAGGGAAAATGGCCGTGGTATGTGTTTGGGGCCCTGTGGCTGAGAGTGGCCGGCTGGCTCCTGAAAATCCACGACACGCAGGATGGTTCCCAGATGAAAGGTGGCACCAGTGCCGAGTCGGGCTGGTTTGATAGAGCCAAGTGTCTCCTGCAATCTGCCAGCCAGAAGATGGACAGGTCTGTTTTACTTCCAGGGAAAAGGACCGTAGTTTGTGTTCGGGGGCCTGTGGCAGGGAGTGGCCGGCTGGCTTCTGAAAATCCACGATACGCAGGATGGTTCCTAGATGAATGGTGGCACCACTGCCAAGTCGGGCTGGTTTGATAGAGCCAAGTGGCTCCTGCAATCTGCCAGCAAGAAGGTGGGCAGGTCAGTTTTACTTCCAGGGAAAAGGGCCGTAGTTTTTGTTTGGGGGCCTGTGGCTGAGAATGGCCGGCTGGCTCCTTAAAATCCACGCTGCTCATGATGGTTCCCATACCCAAGGTGGCACCAGTGCCGAGTTGGGCTGGTTTGATAGAGCCATGTGGCTCCTGCAATCTGCCAGCCAGAAGCTGGGTGTGTGACTTTTGTTGGCCAGGGAAAAGGCCCATAGTTTGTGTTTGGGGGCCTGTGGCTGGGAATGGCCGGCTGGCGCCTGAAAATCCACGACACGCAGGATGGTTCCCAGATGAAAGGTGGCACCAGTGCCAAGTCGGGCTGGTTTGATAGAGCCAAGTGGCTCCTGCAATCTGCCAGCCAGGAGCGGGGCGGGTCAGTTTTGTTTAACTGCGAAAAGGGATGTGGTTTGTTTTGGGGGCCTGTGGCTGGGACTGGCCGGCTGGCTCCTTAAAATCCACGATACGTAGGATGGTTCCCAGACCCAAGGGGGCACCAGTGCCAAATCGGGCTGGTTTGATAGAGACAAGTGGCTCCTGCAATCTGCCAGCCAGAAGATGGGCAGGTCAGTTTTACTTCCAGGGAAAAGGGCTGTAGTTTGTGTTTGGGGGCCTGTGGCTGGGAGTGGCCGGCTGGCTGCTGAAAATCCACGATACGCAGGATGGTTCCCAGATGAATGGTGGCACCAGTGCCAAGTTGGGCTGGTTTGATAGAGCCAAGTGGCTCCTGCAATCTGCCAGACAGTAGAGGGGCAGGTCAGTTTTACTTCCAGGGAAAATGGCAGTGGAATATGTTTGGGGGCCTGTGGCTGGGAATGGCCGGCTGGCTCCTGAAATTCCACGATACGCAGGATGGTTCCCAGATGAAAGGTGGCACCACTGCCGAGTCAGGCTGGTTTGATAGAGCCAAGTGGCTCCTGCAATCTGCCAGCCAGAAGATGGGCAGGTCAGTTTTACTTCCAGGGAAAAGGGCGGTAGTTTTTGTTTTGGGGCCTGTGGCTGGGAGTGGCCGGCTGGCTCCTGAAAATCCACGATACGCAGGATGGTTCCCAGATGAAAGGTGGCACCAGTGCTGAGTCGAGCTGGTTTGATAGTACCAAGTGTCTCCCGCAATCTGCCAGCCAGAAGATGGGCAGTTCAGTTTTACTTCCAGGGAAAAGGGCCGTAGTTTGTGTTTGGGGGCCTGTGGCTGGGAGTGGTCGGCTGACTCCTGAAAATCCACGATACGCAAGATGGTTCCCAAATGAAAAATGGCACCAGTGCCAAGTCGGGCTGGTTTGATAGAGCCAAGTGGCTCCTGTAATCTGCCAGCCAGAAGATGGGCAGGTCAGTTTTACTTCCAGGGAAAAGGGCCGTAGTTTGTGTTTGGGGGCCTGTGGCTGGGAATGGCCGGCTGGCTCCTGAAAATCCACGCCGCGCTTGATGGTTCCCAGACCCAAGGGGGCACCAGTGCCAAGTCGGGCTGTTTTGATAGAGCCATGTGGCTCCTGCAATCTGCCAGCCAGAAGATGGGCAGGTCAGTTTTACTTCCAGGGAAAAGGGCCGTAGTTTGTGTTTGGGGGCCTGTGGCTGGGAGTGGCCGGCTGGCTTCTGAAAATCCACGATACGCAGGATGATTCCCCGATGAAAGGTGGCACCAGTGCCAAGTCGGGCTGGTTTGATAGGGCCATGTGGCTCCTGCAATCTGCCAGCCAGAAGCGGGCCGGGTGACTTTTGTTTGCCAGTTAAAAGGCCCACACTTTGTGTTTGTTGCCTGTGCCTGGGAGTGGCCTGCTGGCTCCTGAAAATCCACGATACGCAGGATGATTCCCAGAACAAGGGGGCACCAGTGCCGAGTCGGGCTGGTTTGATAGAGCCAAGTGTCTCCTGCAATCTGCCAGCCAGAAGCGGGGCGTGTGAGTGTTTTTTGCCTGAGAAAAGGGCCCTGGTATATGTTTGGGGGCCTGTGGATGACAGTGGCCGGCTGGCTCCTGAAAATCCACGATACGCAGAATGATTCCCAGACCTAAGGTGGCACCACTGCCAAGTTGGACTGGTATGATAGTACAACGTAGCTTCTGCAATCTACCATTCCGAAGCCAGGCAGCTGAGTTTTGTTTGCCAGGGAAAAGGGCCGTGGTTTGTTTTCGGGGGACTGTGGCTGGGAGTGGCCGGCTGGCTCCTTAAAATCCACGCCGCGCAGGAGGGTTACCAGACACAAGGGGGCACCAGTGCCGAGTCAGGCTGGTTTGATAGAGTCAAGTGTCTCCTGCAATCTGCCAGCCAGACGATGGGCAGGTCAGTTTTACTTCCAGGGAAAAGGGCTGTAGTGTGTGTTTTGGGGCCTGAGCCTGGGAGTGGCCGGCTGGCTCCTGAAAATCCACGCCGCGCATGATGGTTCCCAGACCCAAGGTGGCACCAGTGCCGAGTTGGGCTGGTTTGACAGAGCCAAGTTGCTCCTGCAATCTGCCAGCCAGAAGATGGGCAGGTCAATTTTACTTCCAGGGAAAAGGGCCGTAGTTTGTGTTGGGGGCCTGTGGCTGGGAGTGGCCGTCTGGCTCCTTGAAATCCACGCCGCGCAGGATGGTTTCCAGATGAATGGTGGCACCAATTCCAAGTCGTGTATTACCATGTGACTCCTGCAATCTGCCATGCAGAAGCGGGGCAGCTGAGTTTTTTTTCAGGGAAAAGGGCCATCGTTTGTGTTTGGGGTCCTCTAGCTGGTAGGGGCAGCTGGCTCCTGAAAATCCACGAGACGCAGGATGGTTTCCAGACCCGTGCTGGCTCCAGTGCAATGTCGGCCTGATTTGACTGCGTCAAATATCCCCTGCGTTGCTCAGTTCAAAGAAATCTTGTGTTCTAATGTTCTCACAGAAGACTGTTAAAATTTGTCTATTTTTCTGGATTTGTTTTGTTCTTTTTTCTCTACCTTCTACTTCTCTTTACTGTCTGAGAACTTTGACCATTATGTAAGTTGACCTAATGTAAAATTCTCGTAGTAAAGTAAGAGAAGCCAGTAAAGAAAGGCAAATTTGTTAATTGCAGGTGGAAAGAGGGAGGCCAACGAAAGAAAACAAAAGAACAATAATAATGAAATGCTCCCCTGTCTTCTGTGAAAAGTAGAGGCGCAGACAAGAAAGAGCAAGTGCAAAATTCTCACTAGAGAAACGCACTTTATCTGACTAAAGTAATTTCAGGTGCATTTCTTGCGTTTTTCTCATGCCAAACATATTAATCATTGAAGGTGTCCCTTTCCTCTTTCTGGAATACAGCTAGGAAGATGGCTGTGTCATTGCTGACAAGCTGCTATTCTCAGAGGTGTCCAGCTGAAAGTCCTAGATCAATGGATTTCCTCTGTCACTTTGATATGGCATGACTTACAGTTTCAGCAACTGAACTTGCCAGCCTTACAATTCTTTGCCCCTTGAATGGTCAGATAGGCTCCTTGGCAACTGGCATTTGTAAGGACACGAAACTATGCAGAATTTGTACCATGAGATGATGCCAAATGAGTCACGCCGGTAGATTAACTAGGACATGCAAGGCATGAGAGCACAAGAAGAGAGTACACAAGAAGACAGTACAATCTCCTTTTTTCTGAAACACTGTAGAGATCAAATTGAACACAAATCCTCCTGGGCTAGTTCTTGCAAAAGCCTAGGAGTTCTTTTTGTGTTCACACGCCTGGAATATTTAGCTTTGGATCACAGCAGAATGCAGATGACAAAACGAGGCCTTTAAGTCACATCCAGTATGAAGCAGCATGAAAGAAGAAAGCAGCTGAGAGTGCCAACCCTGCTAGGTAATCTCAGTATTGGTCTTGACATTAGCAGAAATTTGAAATGAGTCTCTGAAAATGACAAAGGAGGCTGAAGAAAAGGGAGCGATGACTCCTCTTGCATAGTGTTTCCTAACAGGGATCTTCAAAATGGAAAGATTGTATCATCCTTTCAACTGAAGGAAGGTATGAAAACAACAGGAAGGAAACGGCATCACATGCTAGAAAGACTAGGAAAGAAGTACACTGGGCAGTGTACTTCTAGACAGAAAGGCCACTGATGGAAAACCAACTAAACTGGCACCAATGCAGCAGCATTGGACTAAAGCCAGAAATGTCCAGCGCTTCACTCTCTGCCGTTCCATTCAGATGCACACAGCAGCTCTGCAACAGTCCTACTGATCATCTCCTTGGTGAACTTGGAGTTGAGGGTCCGTGGTGAAGCAGAGTCCCCAGCAAGATGCAAAGGAGAGCTGCTTTCTTGCAACTTTGCCTTTATCAGTTCCATAGCTTTAAGCCATAACAAACACCATTCAACCAACCACCATACACCAGGCTTTGAACACACGACCGTTCTAGAACTTGTTGATCTACCTCTAATTCAGCTGCCTCACCTTCCCACAGTCCTTTTCTACTTAGCCAATGGAATGGGCCTCAGCCCAAGGCCTTCCTTTTGTAAGCTTCTAGCTAGATGCAGCAGCAAGCCACTACTTTCTTCTGTGCCAAGACTTCAGGTAGACGATTTGCATCTGCCCTTCCAGTGAAACCTAACGGGGAGAGAAAAGCCTCTCACAGATGTTCAGTCATTCCATTAGCTACACAGGCCAAATCAAAAGAAAAGCGAGCTATGGGTTTGTGTACTTGCTCCTACACAACACCTGCTGCCCTCTGACAATCAACTAGCAGAGAACCAGCAAAACTGAGACTTGAGGCAAACAACCCTTTGAAGGGAATAATGATGTCAGCAATTAAGACAACACATTTCCAGGCTACCGAGATACTTGAAATGTCAGCAAAGGCTGGAGACCAAAGGCTGAACTAATAGGGAAAGGGTAAAAGAATCCCAAGAAAAACATGACCGAAGGTTAAAACAATTCCAAGAAAAACATAGGCAACTGACCTGTTGAAGCCTTCAGGAAATCAGTGGCCGCTGATTTACATAGGCCATTCAAGTTAGTTGACCCGTGCACCTTCCACCCCTTTTTCACCTTTCGGCACCATAGGGTGAATTGTGAGCATGAAATCACAATTCCTTGGATTCTCTTCTTAACTTGACGAGAAAAATTCAGCAACTGAAGTACCTGTTACTGATGTGATACCCAGGAACACCGAGTTGACACATTTCATTTTGTTCAAACACAGCTAGCAAATCTAAGGGCACAAGGCTGGCTTCTTTTCATGACAATTTTTCTGTTTTACAACCTGCTCTGATCCTGGTGAAACTTTTTCATTAGCTTCTCTCTAAAAGCAAAAAGTCCAGTTCATTGTCCCATCCTACTGCTGCAAGTAAACCACTTGCATTGCCAAGACCAAAAACGGAATTGGAAGGTACAGAGACGCCCGGAGCTATGAGAAGATACGGGGCACATTTCGGAAGAAGCCGCCGTCTGCAGTGCACTGTGACCAGCACAATCGCCTTTGCGCGAAGAAGACGCTTCTTCGCCTCTGGAAGCCGGAGAGAGCGGCTACCTCTGAAAGCTGAAGAATGAAGCTGCACAACACTGGGATTGTGTGCACAGCTTGCACACTGATCCAAAACAGTACCTTACCCCTCTCAAACTTTTCCAAACACATGAACATTGTGTTGGAAAGTGTTTTGGACAACTTTCTTTTTCTTCCTGCAAAACACACTGCAGACTTCGCTGCAACATGTAAAATCCGATGGGAGATGTTTTCTACGCTGGCACAGTTTTTCCTTGCCAGACATAGTGGAAAAGCTTTTTGCAATGATGTAGACCACAAAAGTCCCGAAAGACGAAGGTACGCAGCTCCCTGGAGCTATGCCCCGGTCCCGGGCACATTTCGGCAGATGCCGCCGCACTGGAGAGCGCTGTGACCGGTACAATCGCCTTTGCGCGAAGAAGCCGATTCTTCGCCTCAGGGTGCCGGAGAGACCAGTAGCTTCGGAAAGGTGAGAATAAGGCTGCACAACACTGGGATAGTGTGTGCAACTTGCCAACTGATAAAAAACAGTACCTTAAAACTCTCCTACCTTTTCCAAACACGTGAGCATTCGGTTGGAAGGTGTTTTGGAAAACTTTCTTTTTCTTCGTGCAAAACACTCAGCAGAGCTCTCTGCAACATGTACAACACCATGAGAGATGTTTTCTGTGCTGGCACAGTTTCTACTTGCCAGACATAGTGGAAAGGATCTTTGCAATGATATAGACCACAAACGACGCTAAAGACGAAATATGGAACTCCCCGGAGCTAAGCGCCGGTCCCGGGCACATTTCGGCAGAAGCCGCCGCACTGGAGTGCACTGTGACCGGCACAATCGCCTTTGCGCGAAGAAGCCGATTCTTCCCCTCCGGGAGCCGGACAGAGCGGCTGCTTCGGAAAGGTGGAAATGAAGCTGCACAACACGGGGATAGTGTGCGCAGCTTGCAAAGTGATAGAAAACAGTACCTTACCACTTTCCTAATTTTTCCAAACATATGAATATTCGGTTGGAAGGTGTTTTCAACAACTTTATTTTCTTCCTGCAAAACACTCAGCAGAGCTCTCTGCAACATGTAAAACACGATGGGAGATGTTTTCTGTGCTGGCACAGTTTCTCCTTGCCTAACGTAGTGGAAAACCTTTCTGTATGATGTAGACGACAAAAGGCCCGAAAGACGAAGGTACGCAGCTCCCCGGAGGTAATCGCCGGTCCCGGGCACATTTCGGAAGAAGCCGCCGCACTGGAGTGCACTGTGACCGGCAGAATCGCCTTTGCGCGAAGAAGCCGATTCTTCGCCTCCGGGAGCCGGAGTGAGCGGCTGCTTCGGAAAGCTGAAGAATGAAGCTGCACAACACTGGGATAGTGTGCGCAGCTTGCAAACTGATAGAAAACAGTACCTTACCCCTTTCCTACCTTTTCCAAACATATGAATATTCGGTTAGAAGGTGTTTTCAACAACTTTATTTTCTTCGTGCAAAACACTCAGCAGTGCTCTCTGCAACGCTTAAAACATGATGGGAGATGTTTTCTGTGCAGGCACAGTTTCTACTTGCCAGACATAGTGGAAATGCTTTTAGTAGTGATGTAGAACACAAGAGACGCTAAAGTCGAAATAAGGAGTTCCCCGGAGCTAAGCGCCGGGCCCGGGCGCATTTCGGAAGAAGCCGCCGCACTGGAGTGCACTGTGACCGGCACAATCGCCTTTGCGCTAAGAAGCCGATTCTTCGTCTCCGGGAGCCGGAGAGAGCGGCTGCTTTCAAAAGGTGAAGAATGAAGCCGCACAACACTGGGATAGTGTGTGCAGCTTGCCAACTGATAAAAAACAGTACCTTACCACTCCTACCTTTTCCAAACACATGAACATTCGATTGGAAGGTGTTTTGGAAAACATTCTTTTTCTTCGTGCAAAACACTCAGCAGAGCCCTCTGCAACATGTAAAACACCACGGGAGATGTTTTCTGTGCAGGCACAGTTTCTCTTTACCAGACATAGTGGAAAAGCGTTTTGCAGTGATGTAGACCACAAAAGACGCTAAAGACGAAATATGAAACTCCCCGGAGCTAAGCGCCGGTCCCGGGCACATTTCGGAAGAAGCCGCCGCACTGGAGTGCACTGTGACCGGCACAATCGCCTTTGCGCGAAGAAGCCGATTCTTCCCCTCCGGGAGCCGGACAGAGCGGCTGCTTCGGAAAGGTGGAAATGAAGCTGCACAACACGGGGATAGTGTGCGCAGCTTGCAAAGTGATAGAAAACAGTACCTTACCACTTTCCTAATTTTTCCAAACATATGAATATTCGGTTGGAAGGTGTTTTCAACAACTTTATTTTCTTCCTGCAAAACACTCAGCAGAGCTCTCTGCAACATGTAAAACACGATGGGAGATGTTTTCTGTGCTGGCACAGTTTCTCCTTGCCTAACGTAGTGGAAAACCTTTCTGTATGATGTAGACGACAAAAGTCCCGAAAGACGAAGGTACGCAGCTCCCCGGAGGTAATCGCCGGTCCCAGGCACATTTCGGAAGAAGCCGCCGCACTGGAGTGCACTGTGACCGGCAGAATCGCCTTTGCGCGAAGAAGCCGATTCTTCGCCTCCGGGAGCCGGAGTGAGCGGCTGCTTCGGAAAGGTGAAGAATGAAGCTGCACAAGACTGGGATAGTGTGCGCAGCTTGTAAACTGATAGAAAACACTACCTTACCACTTTCCTACCTTTTCCAAACATATGAATATTCGGTTAGAAGGTGTTTTCAACAACTTTATTTTCTTCGTGCAAAACACTCAGCAGAGCTCTCTGCGACACTTAAAACATGATGGGAGATGTTTTCTGTGCAGGCACAGTTTCTACTTGCCAGACATAGTGGAAATGCTTTTAGTAGTGATGTAGAACACAAGAGACGCTAAAGTCGAAATAAGGAGTTCCCCGGAGCTAAGCGCCGGGCCCGGGCGCATTTCGGAAGAAGCCGCCGCACTGGAGTGCACTGTGACCGGCACAATCGCCTTTGCGCGAAGAAGCCGATTCTTCGTCTCCGGGAGCCGGAGAGAGCGGCTGCTTTCAAAAGGTGAAGAATGAAGCCGCACAAGACTGGGATAGTGTGTGCAGCTTGCCAACTGATAAAAAACAGTACCTTACCACTCCTACCTTTTCCAAACACATGAACATTCGATTGGAAGGTGTTTTGGAAAACATTCTTTTTCTTCGTGCAAAACACTCAGCAGAGCCCTCTGCAACATGTAAAACACCACGGGAGATGTTTTCTGTGCAGGCACAGTTTCTCATTACCAGACATAGTGGAAAAGCGTTTTGCAGTGATGTAGACCACAAAAGACGCTAAAGACGAAATATGGAACTCCCCGGAGCTAAGCGCCGGTCCCGGGCACATTTCGGAAGAAGCCGCCGCACTGGAGTGCACTGTGACCGGCAGAATCGCCTTTGCGCGAAGAAGCCGATTCTTCGCCTCCGGCAGCGGGAGAGAGCGGCTGCTTTCAAAAGGTGAAGAATGAAGCTGCATAAGACTTGGATAGTGTGCGCAGCTTGTAAACTGATAGAAAACACTACCTTACCACTTTCCTACCTTTTCCAAACACATGAATATTTGATTAGAATGTGTTTCGGACAACTTTATTTTTCTTCTTGCAAAACATTCTGCAGAGGTCTCTGCAACAATTAAACACGATGGGAGGTGTTTTCTGTGCTGGCACAGTTTCTCCATGCCAGACATAGTGGAAAGGATCTTTGCAATGATATAGACCACAAAAGACGCTAAAGACGAAATATGGAGCTCCCCGGAGATAAGCGCCGGTCCCGGGCACAATTCGGAAGAAGCTGCCGCATTGGAGTGCACTGTGACCGGCACAATCGCCTTTGCGCGAAGAAGCCGATTCTTCCCCTCCGGGAGCCGGACAGAGCGGCTGCTTCGGAAAGGTGGAAATGAAGCTGCACAACACGGGGATAGTGTGCGCAGCTTGCAAAGTGATAGAAAACAGTACCTTACCACTTTCCTAATTTTTCCAAACATATGAATATTCGGTTGGAAGGTGTTTTCAACAACTTTATTTTCTTCCTGCAAAACACTCAGCAGAGCTCTCTGCAACATGTAAAACACGATGGGAGATGTTTTCTGTGCTGGCACAGTTTCTCCTTGCCTAACGTAGTGGAAAACCTTTCTGTATGATGTAGACGACAAAAGGCCCGAAAGACGAAGGTACGCAGCTCCCCGGAGGTAATCGCCGGTCCCGGGCACATTTCGGAAGAAGCCGCCGCACTGGAGTGCACTGTGACCGGCAGAATCGCCTTTGCGCGAAGAAGCCGATTCTTCGCCTCCGGGAGCCGGAGTGAGCGGCTGCTTCGGAAAGGTGAAGAATGAAGCTGCACAACACTGGGATAGTGTGCGCAGCTTGTAAACTGATAGAAAACACTACCTTACCACTTTCCTACCTTTTCCAAACACATGAATATTTGATTGGAATGTGTTTCGGACAACTTTATTTTTCTTCTTGCAAAACATTCTGCAGAGGTCTCTGCAACAATTAAACACGATGGGAGGTGTTTTCTGTGCTGGCACAGTTTCTCCATGCCAGACATAGTGGAAAGGATCTTTGCAATGATATAGACCACAAAAGACGCTAAAGACGAAATATGGAGCTCCCCGGAGCTAAGCGCCGGTCCCGGGCACAATTCGGAAGAAGCTGCCGCATTGGAGTGCACTGTGACCGGCACAATCGCCTTTGAGCGAAGATGCCGCCTCTTCGTCTCCGGGAGCCAGAGAGAGCGGCTGCTTTCAAAAGGAGAAGAATGAAGCTGCACAAGACTGGGATAGTGTGCGCAGCTTGCAAACTGATAGAAAACAGTACCTTACCCCTTTCCTACCTTTTCCAAACATATGAATATTCGGTTAGAAGGTGTTTTCAACAACTTTATTTTCTTCGTGCAAAACACTCAGCAGAGCTCTCTGCAACATGTAAAACATGATGGGAGATGTTTTCTGTGCAGGCACAGTTTCTACTTGCCAGACATAGTGGAAATGCTTTTAGTAGTGATGTAGAACACAAGAGACGCTAAAGTCGAAATAAGGAGTTCCCCGGAGCTAAGCGCCGGGCCTGGGCGCATTTCGGAAGAAGCCGCCGCACTGGAGTGCACTGTGACCGGCACAATCGCCTTTGCGCGAAGAAGCCGATTCTTCGCCTCCGGGAGCCGGAGAGAGCGGCTGCTTTCAAAAGGTGAAGAATGAAGCCGCACAAGACTGGGATAGTGTGTGCAGCTTGCCAACTGATAAAAAACAGTACCTTACCACTCCTACCTTTTCCAAACACATGAACATTCGATTGGAAGGTGTTTTGGAAAACATTCTTTTTCTTCGTGCAAAACACTCAGCAGAGCTCTCTGCAACATGTAAAACACCACGGGAGATGTTTTCTGTGCAGGCACAGTTTCTCATTACCAGACATAGTGGAAAAGCGTTTTGCAGTGATGTAGACCACAAAAGACGCTAAAGACGAAATATGGAACTCCCCGGAGCTAAGCGCCGGTCCCGGGCACATTTCGGCAGAAGCCGCCGCACTGGAGTGCACTGTGACCGGCACAATCGCCTTTGCGCGAAGAAGCCGATTCTTCCCCTCCGGGAGCCGGACAGAGCGGCTGCTTCGGAAAGGTGGAAATGAAGCTGCACAACACGGGGATAGTGTGCGCAGCTTGCAAAGTGATAGAAAACAGTACCTTACCACTTTCCTAATTTTTCCAAACATATGAATATTCGGTTGGAAGGTGTTTTCAACAACTTTATTTTCTTCCTGCAAAACACTCAGCAGAGCTCTCTGCAACATGTAAAACACGATGGGAGATGTTTTCTGTGCTGGCACAGTTTCTCCTTGCCTAACGTAGTGGAAAACCTTTCTGTATGATGTAGACGACAAAAGTCCCGAAAGACGAAGGTACGCAGCTCCCCGGAGGTAATCGCCGGTCCCGGGCACATTTCGGAAGAAGCCGCCGCACTGGAGTGCACTGTGACCGGCACAATCACCTTTGCGCGAAGAAGCCGATTCTTCGCCTCCGGGAGCCGGAGTGAGCGGCTGCTTCGGCAAGGTGAGAATGAAGCTGCACAAGACTGGGATGGTGTGTGCAGCTTGCAAACTGATAGAAAACAGTACCTTACCCCTTTCCTACCTTTTCCAAACACATGAATATCCTGTCGGAAGGTGTTTTGGACAACTTTCTTATTCCTGGTGCAAAACACTCAGCAGACCTCTCTGCAACATGTAAAACACCACGGGAGATGTTTTCTGTGCAGGCACAGTTTCTCCATGCCAGACATAGAGGAAAAGCGTTCTGCAGTGATGTAGACCACAAAAGACGCTAAAGTCGAAATAAGGAGTTCCCCGGAGCTAAGAGCCTGTCCCGGGCACATTTCGGAAGAAGCCGCCGCACTGGAGTGCACTGTGACCGGCACAATCGCCTTTGCGCGAAGAAGCCGCCTCTTCGTCTCCGGGGGCCGGAGTGAGCGGCTGTTTCGGAAAGGTGGAAATGAAGCTGCACAACACGGGGATAGTGTGGGCAGCTTGCAAACTGATAGAAAACAGTACCTTACAACTCTCCTAGCTTTACCAAACACATGAAAATTCGGTTGGAAGGTGTTTTGGAAAACTTTCTTTTTCTTCTTGCATAAACTTCTGCAGAGCTCTCTGCAACATGTAAAACACGATGGGAGATGCTTTCTGTGCTGGCACAGTTTCTCCTTGCCTAACATAGTGGAAAACCTTTCTGTATGATGTAGGCCACCAAAGTCCCGAGAGAGGAAGGTACGCAGCTCCCCGGAGCTAAGCGCTGGTCCCGGGCACATTTCGTCAGAAGCCGCCGCACTGGAGTGCACTGTGACCGGCACAATCGCCTTTGCGCGAAGAAGCCGCCTCTTCGTCTCCGGGGGCCGGAGTGAGCGGCTGCTTCGGAAAAGTGAAGAATGAAGCTGCACAAGACTGGGATAGTGTGCGCAGCTTGTAAACTGATAAAAAACAGTACCTTACCACTCTCAAACTTTTCCAAACGCATGAATATTTGATTGGAAGGTTATTGGACAACTTTCTTATTTATGGTGCAAAACACTCAGCAGAGCTCTCTGCAACATGTAAAACACCACGGGAGATGTTTTCTGTGCAGGCAGAGTTTCTCCTTGCCAGACATAGTGGAAAAGCTTTTTGCAGTGATGTAGACCACAAAAGACGCTAAAGTCGAAATAAGGAGTTCCCCGGAGCTAAGCGTCGGTTCCAGGCATATTTCGAAGAAGCCGAAGCACTGGAGTGCACTGTGACCGGCACAATCGCCTTTGAGCGAAGAAGCCGCTTCCTTGCCTCCCCGAGCCGGAGAGAGCGGCTGCTTTCAAAAGGTGAAGAATGAAGCTGCACAACACTGGGATAGTGTGTGCAGCTTGCCAACTGATAAAAAACAGTACCTTACCACTTTCCTACCTTTTCCAAACATATGAACATTCGATTGGAAGGTGTTTTGGAAAACTTTCTTTTTCTTCGTGCAAAACACTCAGCAGAGCTCTCTGCAACATGTAAAACATGATGGGAGATGTTTTCTGTGCAGGCACAGTTTCTCATTACCAGACATAGTGGAAATGCTTTTAGTAGTGATGTAGAACACAAGAGACGCTAAAGACGAAATATGGAGCTCTCCGGAGCTAAGCGCCGGTCCCGGGCACAATTTCGGAAGAAGCTGCCGCACTGGAGTGCACTGTGACCGGCACATTTGCCTTTGCGCGAAGAATCCGATTCTTCGCCTCCGGCAGCCGGAGAGAGCGGCTGCTTCGGAAAGGTGGAAAAGAAGCTGCACAACACGGGGATAGTGTGAGCAGTTTGCAAACTGATAGAAAACACTACCTTACCACTTTCCTACCTTTTCCAAACACATGAATATTTGATTGGAAGGTGTTTTGGACAACTTTATTCTTCTTCTTGCAAAATATTCTGCAGAGGTCTCTAAACAAGTAAAACACGATGGGAGATGTTTTCTGTGCAGGCACAGTTTCTCCATGCCAGACATAGTGGAAAGGAATTTTGCAATGATATAGACCACAAAAGACGCTAAAGACGAAATATGGAGCTCCCCGGAGCTAAGCGCCGGTCCCGGGCACATTTCGGAAGAAGCTGCCGCACTAAAGTGCACTGTGACCCGCACAATCGCATTTGAGCGAAGAAGCCGCTTCGTCGTCTCCGGGAGTCAGAGAGAGCGGCTGCTTTCAAAAGGTGAAGAATGAAGCTGCACAACACTGGGATAGTGTGCGCAGCTTGCAAACTGATAGAAAACAGTACCTTACCCCTTTCCTACCTTTTCCAAACACATGAATATCCTGTTGGAAGGTGTTTTGGAAAACTCTCTTTTTCTTCCTGCATAGACTTCTGCAGAGCTCTCTGCAACATGCAATACACGATGGGAGATGTTTTCTGTGCTGGCACAGATTCTCCTTGCCTAACATAGTGGAAAACCTTTCTGTATGATGTAGACCACAAAAGTCCCGAAAGACGAAGGTACGCAGCTCCCCGGAGCTAAGCGCCGGTGCCGGGCACATTTCGGCAGATGCCGCCGCACTGGAGTGCACTGTGACCTGCACCATCGCCTTTGCGCGAAGAAGCCGATTCTTCGTCTCTGGGAGGCGGAGAGAGCGGCTGCTTTCAAAAGGTGAAGAATGAAGCTGCACAACACTGGGATAGTGTGTGCAGCTTGCCAATTGATAAAAAACAGTACCTTACCACTTTCCTACCTTTTCCAAACATATGAATATTCGGTTAGAAGGTGTTTTCAACAACTTTATTTTCTTCGTGCAAAACACTCAGCAGAGCTCTCTGCAACATGTAAAACATGATGGGAGATGTTTTCTGTGCAGGCACAGTTTCTACTTGCCAGACATAGTGGAAATGCTTTTAGTAGTGATGTAGAACACAAGAGACGCTAAAGTCGAAATACAGAGTTCCCCGGAGCTAAGCGCGGGGCCCGGGCGCATTTCGGAAGAAGCCGCCGCACTGGAGTGCACTGTGACCGGCACAATCGCCTTTGCGCGAAGAAGCCGATTCTTCGCCTCCGGCAGCCGGAGAGAGCGGCTGCTTTCAAAAGGTGAAGAATGAAGCTGCACAACACTGGGATAGTGTGCGCAGGTTGCAAACTGATAAAAAACAGTACCTTACCACTCCTACCTTTTCCAAACACATGAACATTCGATTGGAAGGTGTTTTGGACAACTTTCTTTTTCTTCGTGCAAAACACTCAGCAGAGCTCTCTGCAACATGTAAAACACCACGGGAGATGTTTTCTGTGCAGGCACAGTTTCTCCATGCCAGACATAGAGGAAAAGCGTTCTGCAGTGATGTAGACCACAAAAGACGCTAAAGTCGAAATAAGGAGTTCCCCGGAGCTAAGAGCCTGTCCCGGGCACATTTCGGAAGAAGCCGCCGCACTGGAGTGCACTGTGACCGGCACAATCGCCTTTGCGCGAAGAAGCCGATTCTTCGCCTCCGGCAGCCGGAGAGAACAGTAGCTTCTTGGGAAGGTGAAGAATGAAGCTGCACAACACTGGGATAGTGTGTGCAGCTTGCAAACTGATAGAAAACAGTACCTTACCCCTTTCCTATCTTTTCCAAACACATGAATATCCTGTTGGAAGGTGTTTTGGAAAACTGTCTTTTTCTTCGTGCAAAACAGTGAGCAGAGCTCTCTGCAACATGTAAAACTCCATGAGAGATGTTTTCTGTGTAGGCACAGTTTCTAGTTACCAGACATAGAGGAAAAGCGTTTTGCAGTGATGTAGACCACAAAAGTGCCGAAAGAAGAAGGTACGGATGTCCCCGGAGGTAAGCGCCGGTCCTGGGCACATTTCGGAAGAAGCCGCCGCACGGGAGTGCACTGTGACCGGCACAATCGCCTTTGCGCGAAGAAGCCGCTTCCTTGCCTCCGCGAACCAGACAGAGCGGCTGCTTCGGAAAGGTGGAAATGAAGCTGCACAACACGGGGATAGTGTGCGCAGCTTGTAAACTGATAGAAAACAGTACCTTACCCCTTTCCTACCTTTTCCAAACACATGAATATTTGATTGGAAGGTGTTTTGGACAACTTTATTCTTCTTATTGCAAAATATTCTGCAGAGATCTCTAAACTAGAAAACACGATGGGAGATGTTTTCTGTGCTGCCACAGTTTCTCCATGCCAGACATAGTGGATAGGATCTTTGCAATGATATAGACCACAAAAGACGCTAAAGACGAAATATGGAGCTCACCGGAGGTAAGCGCCGGGCCCGGGCGCATTTCGGAAGAAGCTGCCGCACTGGAGTGCACTGTGACCGGCACCATCGCCTTTGCGCGAAGAAGCCGATTCTTCGTCTCTGGGAGGCGGAGAGAGCGGCTGCTTTCAAAAGGTGAAGAATGAAGCTGCACAACACTGGGATATTGTGCGCAGCTTGCCAACTGATAAAAAACAGTACCTTACCACTTTCCTACCTTTTCCAAACATATGAATATTGGGTTGGAAGGTGTTTTCAACAACTTTATTTTCTTCGTGCAAAACACTCAGCAGAGCTCTCTGCAACATGTAAAACATGATGGGAGATGTTTTCTGTGCAGGCACAGTTTCTACTTGCCAGACATAGTGGAAATGCTTTTAGTAGTGATGTGGAACACAAGAGACGCTAAAGTCGAAATACAGAGTTCCCCGGAGGTAAGCGCCTGGCCCGGGCGCATTTCGGAAGAAGCCGCCGCACTGGAGTGCACTGTGACCGGCACAATCGCCTTTGCGCGAAGAAGCCGATTCTTCGTCTCCGGGAGCCGGAGAGAGCGGCTGCTTTCAAAAGGCGAAGAATGAAGCAGCACAACACTGGGATAGTGTGTGCAGCTTGCAAACTGATAGAAAACAGTACCTTACGACTCCTACCTTTTCTAAACACATGAACATTCGATTGGAAGGTGTTTTGGAAAACTTTTTTTTTCTTCGTGCAAAACAGTCAGCAGAGCTCTCTGCAACATGTAAAACACGATGAGAGATGTTTTCTGTGCTGCACAGTTTCTCCTTGCCAGACATAGTGGAAAAGCTTTTTGCAGTGATGTAGACCACAAAAGTCCCGAAAGAAGGAGGTACGGATGTCCCCGGAGCTAAGCGCCGGTCCCAGGCATATTTCGGAAGAAGCCGCCGCACTGGAGTGCACTGTGACCGCCACAATCGCCTTTGCGCGAAGAAGACGCTTCCTTGCCTCCGCGAGCCGGACAGAGCGGCTGCTTTCAAAAGGTGAAGAATGAAGCTGCACAACACGGGGATAGTGTGCGCATCAGGCAAACTGATAGAAAACACTACCTTACCACTCTCCTACCTTTTCCAAACACATGAACATTCGATTGGAAGGTGTTTTGGAAAACTTTCTTTTTCTTCTTGCATAAACTTCTGCAAAGCTCTCTGCAACATGTAAAACACCACGGGAGAAGTTTTCTGTGCTGCCACAGTTTCTCCTTGCCTAACATAGTGGAAAACCTTTCTGTAGGATGTAGACCACAAAAGACGCTAAAGACGAAGGTACGCAGTTCCCCGGAGCTAAGCGCCGGTCCCGGGCGCATTTCGGCCGAAGCCGCCGCACTGGAGTGCACTGTGACCGGCACCATCGCCTTTGCACGAAGAAGCCGCTTCCTTGCCTCCGGCAGCCGGACAGAGCGGCTGCTTCGGAAAGGTGAAGAATGAAGCTACACAACACGGGGATAGTGTGCGCAGGTTGCAAACTGATAAAAAACAGTACCTTACCACTTTCCTAACTTTTCCAAACATACGAATATTCGGTTAGAAGGTGTTTTCAACAACTTTATTTTCTTCGTGCAAAACACTCAGCAGAGTTCTGTGCAACATGTAAAACACGATGGGAGATGTTTTCTGTGCAGGCACAGTTTCTCCTTGCCAGACAAGCGGAAAAGCTTTTTGCAGTGATGTAGACCACAAAAGTCCCGAAAGAAGCAGGTACGGATGTCCCCGGAGCTATGCCCCGGTCCCGGGCACATTTCGGCAGAAGCCGCCGCACTGGAGTGCACTATGACCGGTACAATCGCCTTTGCGCGAAGAAGCCGATTCTTCGTCTCCGGGAGCCTGGGAGAGCGGCTGCTTTCAAAAGGTGAAGAATGAAGCTGCACAACACTGGGATAGTGTGCGCAGCTTGCAAACTGATAGTAAACAGTACCTTACCACTTTCCTACCTTTTCCAAACATATGAATATTGGATTGGAAGGTGTTTTGGACATCTTTCTTTTTCTTCCTGCAAAACACTCTGCAGACTTCTCTGCAACATGTACAACACCATGGGAGATGTTTTCAGCCCTGACCCAGATTCTCCTTGCCAGACATAGTGGAAAAAGTTTTTGCGAAGTTGGAGAGGACAAGAAACGCTAAAGACGAAAGTATGGAGTTTTCCGTAGCTAAGAATGCATGAAAGCAAAAGACTGCCCTCTTCAAAAATGGCAATTAGGAGGACTCGGAAAAGTACAAATCAGCCAGCCTCTTTTTTATCCCCATGAAGTTGATGGGGCAGCTATTCCTGAAAGCCTTGCCTGACATATGAAGGAGGACAAAGCAATGTACTCGGCGTGGATTTTCCTGGGGAATTTCATGCTGAACAACTTTTTCAACACCTCTGATGAATCAACTTGACTGGTAGATGAAGGGAATATTGTCTGCGTGGCCTTCAGGGAGGTTTTTCCATTTCTCTATATGGCTGCACACATACATACGGGAAGCAATAATGCAAAAGGGAGGGAACCAGTGTCTTTTAAGTGATGCTGAGTGAAAAGACAAGAGGCAGTGGGCACACACTGAAATACAGGAGATTGCCTTTGAACATCACCAAATGATGTTTTACTGTGAGGGTGAGTGAACCGCGGCACAGACTGCCCAGAAAGCTTCTGAAGCCTGGATCTTAGAAGACATTAAAAGTACACCCAGCTAGAATCCCGGGCAAGAGGCTCTAGGTATCCTGCTTTAACAGGGGGGTTGGGCCTGGTGAGCCCCACTGAGCCCTACCACTCTCATTCATTCTGTGTAGTGAATTCTCTTCGAGATGCATTTCAAGCACTGGCATGACAAAGTTCTGTGCAGACAGAGATCCAAATGGACATGGGATCCATGTTCCTTAAGCAGTGTTCAAGAAGAATGTAAAACTCTGGGACAAGTGTCTCTTCCCTAACTGAATCCCTTTCATGGGAAAATTCCCAGCTATAGAAAGATCTTCTGATACGCATGCTTAGGACTGACACTGGCTGAGGAAATTTCCCCCTACGTGTATCTAAGACCAGTTAGGATCATCACCCAAGACTTGTCAACATAGTCACAGAATGTCTATTGTAAAGAAGTGACAACTTCCATCAGAATGGCAAATATTGGTCCACAAAATGGATTAATGAATGGGAATTATTTCCTTGGGTTAAAAAGAAAAATATAGAGTTGGTCTTTATTTAATAATTTCGTTGCAATATTGATATGGGAAGAAAAAGACCTCAGTCCTGGACTTTCTCACCTCTAAGAAAGATTTTAAAAATTTCTTCTAGAAATCTATTATTATGACGAGATTATTCAAACAATTTTAGTCGGTAAAAAAGTCCCAGATTTGTCTAGTTTTGTTTCCAGGGAAAAGGGCTGTGGTTTGTGTTTCCGGGCCTGGGGCTGGGAGTGGCCGGCTGGCTCCTGAAAATCCTCGATAGGCAGGGTGGTTCTCAGATAAAAGGTGGCACCAGTGCCAAGTCGTGACGGTTTGATAATAGAGAGTAGCTCCTGCAATCTGCCAGCAAGAAGCGGGGCGGCTGAATTTTGTTTCCAGGGAATGGGGTGGTGGTTTCTGTTTGGGGGCCTGTGGCAGGCAGTGGCAGGCTGGCTCCTTAAAATCCACGATACGCAAGATGCTTCCAAAAGAAAGGTGGCACAAGTGCCGAGTCGGGCTGGTTTGATAGAGCCAAGTGTCTCCTGCAATCTGCCAGCCAGAAACGGGGTGGGTGAGTTTTGATTGCCAGGGAAAAGGGCCATGGTTTGGTTTCCGGGGCCTGTGGCCAAGAATGGCTGGCTGGCTCCTGAAAATCCACGCCGCGCCGGATGGTTCCCAGACCCAAGGTGGCACCAGTGCCGAGTCAGGCTGGTTTGATAGAGCCAAGTGACTCCTGCAATCTGCCAGCCAGAAGATGGGCAGGTCAGTTTTACTTCCAGGGAAAAGGGCCAAGTCTGTGTTTGGTGGCCTGTGGCTGGGAGTGGCAGGCTGGCTCCTGAAAATCCACGATACGCAGGATGGTTCCCAGATGAAAGGTGGCACCAGTGCCGAGTAGGGCTGGTTTGATAGAGCCAAGTGGCTCCTGCAATCGGCCAGCCAAAAGCGGGGCGGGTGAGTTGTGTTTGCCAGGGAAAAGGGCCGTGGTTTGTGTTGGGGGCCTGTGGCTGGAGGCGGCTGTCTGGCTACTGAAAACCCACGATACGCAGGATGGTTCCCAGATGAAAGCTGGCACCAGTGCCGAGTCGGGCTGGTTTGATAGAGCCAAGTGGCTCCTGCAATCTGCCAGCCAGAAGATGGGCAGGTCAGTTTTACTTCCAGGGAAAAGCACCATAGTTTGTGTTTGGGGGCCTGTGGCTGGGAGTGGCCGGCTGGCAGCTTAAAATCCACGCCGCGCAGGATGGTTCCCAGACCCAATTTGGAACCACTGCCAAGTCGGGCTGGTTTGATAGAGCCAAGTGGCTCCTGCAATCTGCCAGCCAGATGATGGGCTGGTCAGTTTTACTTCCAGGCAAAAGGGCCGTAGTTTGTGTTTGGGGGCCTGTGGCTGGGAGTGGCCGGCTGGCTCCTGAAAATCGACGTTACGCAGGATGGCTCCCAAATGAAAATTTACACCAGTGCCAAGTCGGGCTGGTTTGATAGTACCAAGTGGCTCCTGCAATCTGACAGCCAGAAGATGGGCAGGTCTGTTTTACTTATAGGGAAAGGGCCATAGTTTTTGTTTGGGGGCCTGTGGCTGGCAGTGGCCGGTTGGCTCCTGAAAATCCACGACAAGCAGGATGGTTCCCAGATGAAATTTGGAACCAGTGCCGAGTCAGGCTGCTTTGATAGAGCCAAGTGGCTCCTGCATTCTGCCAGCCAGGAGCGGGGCGGGTCAGTTTTGTTTACCAGGTTAAAGGGCCGTGGTTTGTGTTCGGGGGCCTGTGGCTGGGAGTGGCCAGCTGACTCCTGAAAATCCACGATACGCAGGATGGTTCCCAGATGAATGGTGGCACCACTGCTGAGTCGGGCTGGTTTGATAGGACCAAGTGTCTCCCGCAATCTGCCAGCCAGAAGATGGGCAGGTCAGTTTTACTTCCAGGGAAAAGGGCCGTAGATTTTGTTTGGGGGCCTGTGGCCTGGAGTGGCCGGCTGGCTCCTTAAAATCCCCAATACACAGGATGGTTCCCAGATGAAAGGTGGCACCAGTGCCGAGTAGGGCTGGTTTGATAGAATCAAGTGGCTCCTGCAATCTGCCAGCCAGAAGCGTGGTGGTTGAGTTTTTTTTGCCAGGGAAAAGGGTCATTGATTGTGTTTGGGGGCCTGTGGCTGGGAGTGGCCGGCTGGCTCCTGAAAATCCACGCCGCGCAGGATGGTTCCCAGACCCAATGTGGCATCAGTGCCGAGTCGGGCTGGTTTGATAGTACCAAGTAACTCCTGCAATCTGACAGCCAGAAGATGGGCAGGTCTGTTTTACTTCCAGGGAAAAGGGCCGTAGATTGTGTTTGGGGGCCTATGGCTTGGAATGGCCGGATGACTCCTTAAAATCCACGCCGCGCATGATGGTTCCCAGATGAAAGGTGGCACCAGTGCTGAGTCGGGCTGGTTTGATAGAGCCAAGTGCCTCCTGCAATCTGCCAGCCAGAAGATGGACAGGTCAGTTTTACTTCCGGGGAAGAGGGCCGGTAGTTTGTGTTTGGGGGCCTGTGCCTGGGAGTGGCCGGCTCGCTCCTGAAAATGCACGGTATTCCGGATGATAGCCAGACCCAAGTTGGCACCACTGCCAAGTCGGGCTGGTTTGATAGAGCCATGTGGCTCCTGCAATCTGCCAGCCAGAAGATGGGCGGGTGAGTTTTACTTCCAGGGAAATGGGCCGTAGATTGTGTTTGGGGGCCTGTGGCTGGGAGTGGCCGGCTGGCTCCTGAAAATCCACAATACGCAGGATGGGTCCCAGACACAAGGGGGCACCAGTGCCAAATCGGGCTGGTTTGATAGATCCAAGTGGCTCCAGCAATCAGCCAGCCAGAAGGTGGGAAGGTCAGTTTTACTTCCAGGGAAAAGACCATAGATTTTTTTGGAGGCCTGTGGCTGGGAATGGCAGGCTGGCTCCTGAAAATCCACGATACGCAGGATGGTTCCCAGATGAAAGGTGGCACCAGTGCCGAGTCAGGCTGGTTTGATAGAGCCAAGTGTCTCCTGCAATCTGCCAGCCAGAAGATGGGCAGGTCAGTTTTACTTCCAAGGAAAAGGGTGGTAGTTTTCGTTCGGGGGCCTGTGGCTGGGAGTGGCCAGCTGGCACACAAAAATGCCCGATACACAGGATGGTTCCCAGATGAAAGGTGGCACCAGTGCCGAGTCAGGCTGGTTTGATAGAGCCAAGTGGCTCCTGCAATCTGCCAGCCAGAAGCGGGGTGTGTGAATTTTGTTTGCCAGGGAAAGGGCTGTGGTTTTTTTTCTGGGGCCTGTGGATCGGAATGACCGGCTGGCTCATTGAAATCCACGCCGCGCAGGATGGTTCCCAGACCCAAGGTGGCACCAGTGCCGAGTCGGGCTGGTTTGATAGAGCCAAGTGGCTCCTGCAATCTGCCAGCCAGAAGGTGGGCAGTTCAGTTTCACTTCCAGGGAAAGGGGCCGTAGTTTGTATTTGGGGGCCTGTTGCTGGGAGTGGCCGGGTGGCTCCTGAAAATCCACGATACGCAGGATGGTTCCCAGATGAAAGGCTGCACCAGTGCCAAGTCGGTCTGGTTTGATAGTACCAAGTGGCTCCTGCAATCTGCCAGCCAGAAGGTGGGAAGGTCAGTTTTACTTCCAGGGAAAAGGGCCGTGGTTTGTGTTTGGGGGCCTGCGGCTGGGAGTGGCCGGCTGGTTCCTTAAAATCCACGATACGCAGGATGGTTCCCAGATGAAAGGTGGCACCAGTGCCGAGTTGGGCTAGTTTGATAGAGCCAAGTGGCTCCTGCAATCTGCCAGCCAGGAGCGGGGCGGGTCAGTTTTGTTTACCAGGTTAAAGGGCCGTGGTTTGTGTTGGGGGCCTGTGGCTGGGAGTGGCTGGGTGGCTCCTTAAAATCCACGATACGCAGGATGGTTCCCAGATGAATGGTGGCACCACTGCCGAGTCGGGCTGGTTAAATAGTACCAAGTGTCTCCCGCTATCTGCCAGCCAGAAGATGGGCAGGTCAGTTTTCCTTCCAGGGAAAAGGGCTGTAGTTTGTGTTTGGGCGCCTGTCGCTGGGTGTGGCCGGCTGGCTCCTGAAAATCCACGATACGCAGGATGGTTCCCAGATGAATGGTGTCACCAGTGCCAAGCCGGCTGGTTTGATAGGTCCAAGTGTCTCCTGCAATCTGCCAGCCAGAAGCGGGGTGGGTGAGTTTTGTTTGCCAGGGAAAAAGGCCGAGGTTTTTTTTTCCGGCCTGGAATGGCCAGCTGGTTCCTTAAAAACCACGCCGCGCTGGATGGTTCCCAGATGAAAGGTGGCACCAGTGCCGAGTCGGGATGTTTTGATAGAGCCAAGTGGCTCCTGCAATCTGCCAGCCAGAAGATGGGCAGGTCAGTTTTACTTCCAGGTAAAGGGGACGTAGTTTGTGTTTGGGGACCTGTGGCTGGCAGTGCCGGCAGGCTCCTGAAAATCCACGATACGCAGGATGGTTCCCAGATGAAAGGCTGCACCAGTGCCAAGTCGGGCTGGTTTGATAGTACCGAGTGGCTCCTGCAATCTGCCAGCCAGACGGCGGGCCGCTGAGATTTTCCTCCAGGGAAAATGGCCGTGGTATGTGTTTGGGGCCCTGTGACTGAGAGTGGCCGGCTGGCTCCTGAAAATCCACGACACGCAGGATGGTTCCCAGAAGAAAGGTGGCACCAGTGCCGAGTCGGGCTGATTTGATAGAGCCAAGTGGCTCCTGCAATCTGCCAGCCAGAAGCGGGGCGGGTCAGTTTTGTTTACCAGGTTAAAGGGCCGTGGTTTGTTTTCGGGGCCTCTGGCTGGGAGTGGCCGGCTGGCTCCTGAAAATCCACGCCGCGCAGGATGGTTTCCAGACCCAAGGTGGCACCAGTGCCGAGTCGGGCTGGTTTGATAGAGCCAAGTGGCTCCTGCAATCTGCTAGACAGAAGATGGGCAGGTCAGTTTTACTTCCAGGGAAAAGGGCCGTAGATTGTGTTTGAGGGCCAGTGGCATGGAATGTCTGACTGGTTCCTTAAAATCCACGCCGCGCATGATGGTTCCCAGATGAAAGGTGGCACCAGTGCCGAGTTGGGATGGTTTGATAGAGCCAAGTGGTTCCTGCAATCTGCCAGCCAGAAGATGGGCAGGTTAATTTTACTTCCCGGGAGAAGGGCCGTAGTTTGTGTTTGGGGGCCTGTGGCTGGGAGTGGCCGGCTGGCTCCTGAAAATCCACGATACGCAGGATGGTTCCCAGATGAATGGTGGCACCACTGCTGAGTCGGGCTGGTTTGATAGTACCAAGTGTCTCCCGCAATCTGCCAGCCAGAAGATGGGCAGGTCAGTTTTAGTTCCAGGGAAAAGGGCCGTGGTATGTGTTTGGGGGCCTGTGGCTGGGAGTGGCCGGCTGGCTCCTGAAAATCCCCGATACACAGGATGGTTCCCAGATGAAAGGTGGCACCAGTGCCGAGTCGGGTTGGTTTGATAGAACCAAGTGGCTCCTGCAATCTGCCAGCCAGAAGATGGGCAGGCCAGTTTTACTTCTAGGGAAAAGGGCCGTAGTTTGTGTTTGGGGGCCTGTGGCTGGGTAATGGCCGGCTGGATCCTGAAAATCCACGATACGCAGGATGGTTCCCAAATGAAAAATGGCACCAGTGCCAAGTCGGGCTGGTTTGATAATACCAAGTAGCTCCTGCAATCTGACAACCAGAAGATGGGCAGGTCTGTTTTACTTCCAGGGAATAGGGCCGTAGTTTGTGTTTGGGAGCCTGTGACTTGGAATGGCCGGCTGGCTCCTTAAAATCCACGCCGCGCATGATGGTTCCCAGATGAAAGGTGGCACCTGTGCCGAGTTGGGCTGGTTTGATAGAGCCATGTGGCTCCTGCAATCTGCCAGCCAGAAGATGGGCAGGTCAATTTTACTTGCCGGGAAAAGGGCCGTAGTTTGTGTTTGGGGGCCTGTGGCTGGGAGTGGCCGGCTGGCTCCTGAAAATGCACGATATTCAGGATGATTGCCAGACCCAAGTTGGCACCACTGCCAAGTCGGACTGGTTTGATAGAGCCAAGTGGCTCCTGCAATCTGCCAGCCAGAAGATGAGCTGGTCAGTTTTACTTCCAGGGAAAAAGGCCGTAGTTTGTGTTTGGGGGCCTGTGGCTGGGAGTGGCCGGCTGGCTCCTGAACATCCACGATACGCAGGATTCTTCCCAGACCCAAGGGGGCACCAGTGCCAAATCGGGCTGGTTTGATACATCCAAGTGGCTCCTGCAATCTGCCAGCCAGAAGATGGACAGGTCAATTTTACTTCCAGGGAAAAGGACCATAGCTTTTTTTGGGGGCCTGTGGATGGGAATGGCCGGCTGGCTCCTGAAAATCCACGATACGCAGGATGGGTCCCAGATGAAAGGCGGAACCAGTGCCGAGTCGAGCTGGTTTGATAGAGCCAAGAGTCTCCTGCAATCTGCCAGCCAGAAGATGGGCAGGTCAGTTTTACTTCCAAGGAAAAGTGTGGTAGTTTATGTTCGGGGGCCTGTGGCTGGGAGTGGGCAGCTGGCACCCGAAAATGCCCGATAAACAGGATGGTTCCCAGATGAAAGGTGGCACCAGTGCCGAGTCGGGCTGTTTTGATACAGCCAAGTGGCTCCTGCAATCTGCCAGCCAGAAGATGGGCAGGTCTGTTTTACTTCCAGGGAAAAGGGCCGTGGTATGTGTTTGGGGGCCTGTGGCTGGCAGTGGCCGGCGGGCTCCTGAAAATACACGATACGCAGGGTGATTCCCAGACCAAAGGGGCACCAGTGGCGAGGCGGGATGGTTTGATAGAGCCAAGTGTCTCCTGCAATCTGCCAGCCAGAAGCGGGGTGTGTGAGTTTTGTTTGCCAGGGAAAAAGGCCGTAGTTTGTGTTTGGGGGCCTGTGGCTGGGAGTGGCCGGCTGGCTCCTGAAAATACACGATACGCAGGGTGATTCCCAGACCAAAGGGGCACCAGTGGCGAGGCGGGATGGTTTGATAGAGCCAAGTGTCTCCTGCAATCTGCCAACCTGGAGCGGTGCGGGTCAGTTTTCTTTGCCAGGGAAAAGGGATGTGGTTTCTGTTGGGGGCCTGTGGCTGGGAGTGGCCGGCTGGCTCCTGAAAATCCACGATACCTAGGATGGTTCCCAGAACTAAAGGGACACCAGTGCCAAGTCGGGCTGGTTTGATAGAGGCAAGTGGCTCCTGCAATCTGCCAGCCAGAAGATGGGCTGGTCAGTTTTACTTCCAGGGAAAAGGGCTGTAGTTTTTGTTTGGGGGGCCTGTGGCTGGGAGTGGCTGGCTGGCTCCTGAAAATCCACGATACGGAGGATGATTCCCAGACGAAAGAGGCACCAGTGCCAAGTCGGGATGGTTTGATAGAGCCAAGTTGCTCCTGCAATCTGCCAGCCAGATGACGGGCTGGTCAGTTTTACTTCCAGGGAAAAGGGCCGTGGTATGTGTTTGGGGGCCTGTGGCTGGGAGTGGCCGGCGGGCTCCTGAAAATCCACGATACGCAGGATGGTTCCCAAATGAAAAATGGCACCAGTGCCGAGTCAGGCTGGTTTGATAGTACCAAGTAGCTCCTGCAATCTGCCAGCCAGAAGATGGGCAGGTCTGTTTTACTTCCAGGGAAAAGGGCCGTAGTTTGTGTTTGGGGGCCTGTGGCTGGGAATGGCCGGCTGGCTCCTTAAAATCCACGCCGCGCATGATGGTTCCCAGACCCAAGGAGGCACCAGTGCCGAGTTGGGCTGGTTTGATAGAGCCAAGTTGCTCCTGCAATCTGCCAGCCAGAAGATGGGCAGGTCAATTTTACTTCCAGGGAAAAGGGCCGTAGTTTGTGTTTGGGGGCCTGTGGCTGGGAATGGCCGGCTGGCTCCTTAAAATCCACGCCGCTCATGATGGTTCCCAGACCCAAGGTGGCACCAGGTCCGAGTTGGGTTGGTTTCATAGAGCCATGTGGCTCCTGCAATCTGCCAGCCAGAAGATGGGCAGGTCAGTTTTACTTCCAGGGAAAAGGGCCGTGGTATGTGTTTGGGGCCCTGTGGCTGGGAGTGGCCGGCTGGCTCCTTAAAATCCGCGCCGCGCATGATGGTTCCCAGACCCAAGGTGGCCCCAGTGCCGAGTTGGGCTGGTGTGATAGAGCCATGTGGCTCCTGCAATCTGTCAGCCAGAAGCGGGGTCGCTGAGTTTTGTTTGCAAGGGAAAAAGGCCGTGGTTTTCTATCCGGGGCCTGTGGCCTTGAATGGCCGGCTGGTTCCTTAAAACCCACGCCGCTCATGATGGTTCCCAGACCCAAGGTGGCACCAGTGCCGAGTCGGGCTGTTTTGATACAGCCAAGTGGCTCCTGCAATCTGCCTGCCAGAAGATGGGCAGGTCTGTTTTACTTCCAGGGAAAAGGGCCGTAGTTTGTTTTTGGGGACCTGTGGCTGGCTGTGGCCGGCTGGCTCCTGAAAATCCACGATACGCAGGATGGTTCCCAGATGAAAGGTGGCACCACTGCCAAGTCGGGCTGGTTTGATAGTACCGAGGGGCTCCTGCAACCTGCCAGCCAGAAGGCGGGCCGCTGAGATTTTCTTCCAGGGAAAATGGCCGTGGTATGTGTTTCGGGCCCTGTGGCTGAGAGTGGCTGGCTGGCTCCTGAAAATCCACGACACGCAGGATGGTTCCCAGATGAAAGGTGGCACCAGTGCCGAGTCGGGCTGGTTTGATAGAGCTAAGTGGCTCCTGCAATCTGCCAGCCAGTAGATGGACAGGTCAGTTTTACTTCTGGGTAAGAGGGCCGGTAGTTTGCGTTTGGGGGCCTGAGGCTGGGAGTGGCCGGCTGGCTCCCCAAAATGCACGATATTCAGGATTATTGCCAGACCCAAGTTGGCACCACTGCCAAGTCGGGCTGGTTTGATAGAGCCATGTGGCTCCTGCAATCTGCCAGCCAGAAGATGGGCTGGTCAGTTTTACTTCCAGGGAAAAGGGCCGTAGTTTTTGTTTGGGGGCCTGTGGCTGGGAGTGGCCGGCTGGCTCCTGAAAATCCACGATACGCAGGATGGTTCCCAGACCCAAGGGGGCACCAGTGCCAAATCGGGCTGGTTTGATAGAGCCAAGTGGCTCCTGCATTCTGCCAGCCAGAAGATGGGCAGGTCAGTTTTACTGCCAGGGAAAAAGACCATAGCTGTTTTTTGGGGTCTGTGGCCGGGAATGGCCGGCTGGCTCCTGAAAATCCACGATACGCAGGATGGTTCCCAGATGAAAGGTGGCACCAGTGCCGAGTCAGGCTGGTTTGATAGAGCCAAGTGGCTCCTGCAATCTGACAGCCAGAAGATGGGCAGGTCTGTTTTACTTCCAGGGAAAAGGGCCGTAGTTTGTGTTTGGGGGCCTGTGGCTGGGAATGGCTGGCTGGCTCCTTAAAATCCACGCCGCGCATGATGGTTCCCTGACCCAAGCTGGCACCAGTGCCGAGTTGGGCTGGTTTGATAGAGCCAAGTCGCTCCTGCAATCTGCCAGCCAGAAGATGGGCAGATCAGTTTTACTTCCAGGGAAAGGGGCCGTAGTTTTATTTGGGGGCCTGTGGCTGGGAGTGGCCGGCTGGCTCCTGAAAGTCCACGATACGCAGGATGCCTCCCAAATGAAAAATGGCACCAGTGCCAAGTCGGGTTGGTTTGATAGTACCAAGTTGCTCCTCCAATCTGCCAGCCAGAAGATGGGCTGGTCAGTTTTACTTGCCGGGAAAAGGGCCGTAGATTTTGTTTGGGGGCCTGTGGATGGGAGTGGCCGGCTGGCTCCTGAAATCCACGATACGCAGGATGGTTCCCAGATGAAAGGTGTCACCACTGCCGAGTTGGGCTGGTGTGATAGAGCCAAGTGGCTCCTGCAATCTGTCAGCCAGAAGCGGGGTCGCTGAGTTTTGTTTTCCAGGGAAAAAGGCCGTGGTTTTTTTTCCGGGGCCTGTGGCCTTGAATGGCCGGATGGCTCCTGAAAATCCACGATACGCAGGATGGTTCCCAGATGAAAGGTGGCACCAGTGCCGAGTCGGGCTGGTTTGATAGAGCCAAGTTGCTCCTGCTATCTGCCAGCCAGAAGTTGGGCAGGTCAGTTTTACTTCCAGGGAAATGGGTCGTAGATTTTGTTTGGGGGCCTATGGCTGGGAGTGGCCGGCTGGCTCCTGAAAATCCACGACACGCAGGATGGTTCCCAGATGAAAGGTGGCACCAGTGCCGAGTCGGGCTAGTTTGATAGAGCCAAGTGGCTCCTGCAATCTGCCAGCCAGAAGATGGACAGGTCAGTTTTACTTCCAGGGAAAAGGGCCGTAGTTTGTGTTTGGGGGCCTATGGCTGGGAGTGGCCGGCTGGCTCCTGAAAATCCACGATACGCAGGATGGTTCCCAGATGAAAGGTGGCACCAGTGCCGAGTCGGGCTGTTTTGATACAGCCAAGTGGCTCCTGCAATCTGACAGCCAGAAGATGGGCAGGTCTGTTTTACTTCCAGGGAAAAGGGCCGTAGTTTGTGTTTGGGGGCCTGTGGCTGAGAATGGCCGGCAGGCTCCTTAAAATCCACGCCTCGCATGATGGTTCCCAGACCCAAGGTTGCACCAGTGCCGAGTTGGGATGGTTTGATAGAGCCATGTGGCTCCTGCAATCTGCCAGCCAGAAGCGGGGTGTGTGAGTTTTGTTTGCCAGGGAAAAAGGCCGTAGTTTGTGTTTGGGGGCCTGTGGCTGGGAGTGGCCGGCTGGCTCCTGAAAATACACGATACGCAGGATGGTTCCCAGATGAAAGGTGGCACCAGTGCCGAGTCGGGCTGGTTTGATAGAGCCAAGTGTCTCCTGCAATCTGCCAGCCAGAAGTTGGGCAGGTCAGTTTTACTTCCAGGGAAATGGGTCGTAGATTTTGTTCGGGGGTCTGTGGCTGGGAGTGGCCGGCTGGCTCCTGAAAATCCACGATACGGAGGATGATTCCCAGACCAAAGAGGCACCAGTGCCAAATCGGGATGGTTTGATAGAGCCAAGTGGCTCCTGCATTCTGCCAGCCAGAAGATGGGCAGGTCAGTTTTACTGCCAGGGAAAAAGACCATAGCTGTTTTTTGGGGTCTGTGGACTGGAATGACCGGCTGGCTCCTGAAAATCCACGATACGCAGGATGGTTCCCAGATGAAAGGTGGCACCAGTGCCGAGTCAGGCTGGTTTGATAGAGCCAAGTGGCTCCTGCAATCTGACAGCCAGAAGATGGGCAGGTCTGTTTTACTTCCAGGGAAAAGGGCCGTAGTTTGTGTTTGGGGGCCTGTGGCTGGGAATGTCTGGCTGGCTCCTTAAAATCCACGCCGCGCATGATGGTTCCCAGACCCAAGCTGGCACCAGTGCCGACTTGGGATGGTTTGATAGAGCCAAGTTGCTCCTGCAATCTGCCAGCCAGAAGATGGGCAGATCAGTTTTACTTCCAGGGAAAGGGGCCGTAGTTTTATTTGGGGGCCTTTGGCTGGGAGTGGCCGGCTGGCTCCTGAAAGTCCACGATACGCAGGATGCCTCCCAAATGAAAAATGGCACCAATGCCAAGTCGGGCTGGTTTGATAGTACCAAGTTGCTCCTCCAATCTGCCAGCCAGAAGATGGGCAGGTCAGTTTTACTTCCAGGGAAAAGGGCCGTAGTTTGTGTTTGGGGGCCTGTGGCTGGGAGTGGCCGGCTGGCTCCTGAAAATCCACGATACGCAGGATGGTTCCCAGATGAAAGGTGGCACCACTGCCGAGTTGGGCTGGTGTGATAGAGCCATGTGGCTCCTGCAATCTGTCAGCCAGAAGCGGGGTCGCTGAGTTTTGTTTTCCAGGGAATAAGGCCGTGGTTTTTTTTCCGGGGCCTGTGGCCTTGAATGGTCGGATGGCTCCTGAAAATCCACGATACGCAGGATGGTTCCCAGATGAAAGGTGGCACCAGTGCCGAGTCGGGCTGTTTTGATAGAGCCAAGTGTCTCCTGCAATCTGCCAGCCAGAAGTTGGGCAGGTCAGTTTTACTTCCAGGGAAATGGGTCGTAGATTTTGTTCGGGGGTCTGTGGCTGGGAGTGGCCGGCTGGCTCCTGAAAATCCACGATACGCAGGATGGTTCCCAGATGAAAGGTGGCACCAGTGCCGAGTCGGGCTGTTTTGATAGAGCCAAGTGGCTCCTGCAATCTGACAGCCAGAAGATGGGCAGGTCTGTTTTACTTCCAGGGAAAAGGGCCGTAGTTTGTGTTTGGGGGCCTGTGGCTGGGAATGGCCGGCAGGCTCCTTAAAATCCACGCCTCGCATGATGGTTCCCAGACCCAAGGTGGCACCAGTGCCGAGTTGGGCTGGTTTGATAGAGCCATGTGGCTCCTGCAATCTGCCAGCCAGAAGCGGGGTGTGTGAGTTTTGTTTGCCAGGTAAAAAGGCCGTAGTTTGTGTTTGGGGGCCTGTGGCTGGGAGTGGCCGGCTGGCTCCTGAAAATACACGATACGCAGGGTGATTCCCAGACCAAAGGGGCACCAGTGCCGAGTCGGGATGGTTTGATAGAGCCAAGTGTCTCCAGCAATCTGCCTGCTAGGAGCGGGGCGGGTCAGTTTTGTTTGCCAGGGAAAAGGGATGTGGTTTCTGTTGGGGGCCTGTGGCTGGGAGTGGCTGGCTGGCTCCTGAAAATCCACGATACGTAGGATGGTTCCCAGACCCAAAGGGGCACCAGTGCCAAGTCGGGATTGTTTGATAGAGGCAAGTGGCTCCTGCAATCTGCCAGCCAGAAGATGGGCTGGTCAGTTTTACTTCCAGGGAAAAGGGCCGTGGTATGTGTTTGGGGACCTGTGGCTGGCAGTGGCCTGCTGGCTCCTGAAAATCTACGATACGCAGGATGGTTCCCAAATGAAAAATGGCACCAGTGCCAAGTCGGGCTGGTTTGATAGTACCAAGTTGCTCCTGCAATCTGACAGCTAGAAGATGGGCAGGTCTGTTTTACTTCCAGGGAAAAGGGCCGTAGTTTGTGTTTGGGAGCCTGTGGCTGGGAATGGCCGGCTGGCTCCTGAAAATCCACGCCGCGCATGATGTTTCCCAGACCCAAGGTGGCACCAGGCCCGAGTTGAGTTGGTTTGATAGAGCCATGTGGCTCCTGCAATCTGCCAGCCAGAAGATGGGCAGGTCAGTTTAACTTCCAAGGAAAAGGGCCGTGGTATGTGTTTGGGGGCCTGTGGCTGGGAGTGGCCGGCTGGCTCCTGAAAATGCCCAATACACAGGATGGTTCCCAGACCCAGGGGGGCACCAGTGCCAAATCAGGCTGGTTTGATAGAGCCAAGTGCCTCCTGCATTCTGCCAGCCAGAAGATGGACAGGTCAGTTATACTTCCAGGGAAAAGGACCATAGCTTTTTTTTGGGGTCTGTGGCCTGGAATGGCCGGCTGGCTCCTGAAAATCCACGATATGCAGGATGGTTCCCAGATGAAAGGTGGCACCACTGCCGAGTCGGGCTGGTTTGATAGAGCCAAGTGTCTCCTGCAATCTGCCAGCCAGAAGATGGGCAGGTCAGTTTTACTTCCAGGGAAAAGGGCCGTAGTTTGTATTTGGGGGGCCTGTGGCTGGGAGTGGCTGGCTGGCTCCTGAAAATCCACGATACGCAGGATGATTCCCAGACCAAAGATGCACCAGTGCCAAGTCGGGATTGTTTGATAGAGCCGAGTGGCTCCTGCAATCTGCCAGCCAGACGATGGGCAGGTCAGTTTTACTTCCAAGGAAAAAGGGCCGTGGTATATGTTTGGGGACCTGTGGCTGGCTGTGGCCGGCTGGCTCCTGGAAATCCACGATACGCAGGATGGTTCCCAAATGAAAAATGGCACCACTGCCAAGTCGGGCTGGTTTGATAGTACCAAGTTGCTCCTGCAATCTGACAGCTAGAAGATGAGCAGGTCTGTTTTACTTCCAGGGAAAAGGGCCGTAGTTTGTGTTTGGGGGCCTGTGGCTGGGAATGGCCGGCTGGCTCCTTAAAATCCACGCCGCGCATGATGGTTCCCAGACCCAAGGTGGCACCAGGCCCGAGTTGAGTTGGTTTGATAGAGCCATGTGGCTCCTGCAATCTGCCAGCCAGAAGATGGGCAGGTCAGTTTAACTTCCAAGGAAAAGGGCCGTGGTATGTGTTTGGGGGCCTGTGGCTCGGAGTGGCCGGCTGGCTCCTGAAACTCCCCAATACACAGGATGGTTCCCAGATGAAAGGTGGCACCAGTGCTGAGTCGGGATGGTTTGACAGAGCCAAGTGTCTCCTGCAATCTGCCAGCCAGGAGCGGGGCGGGTCAGTTTTGTTTGCCAGGGATAAGGGATATGGTTTCTGTTGGGGGCCTGTGGCTGGGAGTGGCCGGCTGGCTCCTGAAAATCCACGATACGTAGGATGGTTCCCAGACCCAAAGGGGCACCAGTGCCAAGTCGGGATTGTTTGATAGAGCCAAGTGGCTCCTGCAATCTGCCAGCCAGACGATGGGCAGGTCAGTTTTACTTCCAAGGAAAAAGGGCCGTGGTATGTGTTTGGGGGCCTGTGGCTGGGAGTGGCCAGCTGGCTCCTGAAAATCGACGATACGCAAGATGCCTCCCAAATGAAAAATGGCACCAGTGCCATGTCGGGCTGGTTTTATAGTACCAAGTGGCTCCTGCAATCTGCCAGCCAGAAGGTGGGCTGGTCAGTTTTACTTCCAGGGAAAAGGGCCGTAGTTTTTATTTGGGGGCTAGTGGCTTGGAATGGCCGGCTGGCTCCTGAAAATCCACGACACCCAGGATGGTTCCCAGATGAAAGGTGGCACCAGTGCCGAGTCGGGCTGGTTTGATAGAGCCAAGTGGCTCCTGCAATCTGCCAGCCAGTAGATTGACAGGTCAGTTTTACTTCCGGGTAAGAGGGCCGGTAGTTTGTGTTTGGGGGCCTGAGGCTGGGAGTGGCCGGCTGGCTCCTTAAAATCCACGCCGCGCATGATGGTTCCCAGACCCACGGTGGCCCCAGTGCCGAGTTGGGCTGGTGTGATAGAGCCATGTGGCTCCTGCAATCTGTCAGCCAGAAGCGGGGTCGCTGAGTTTTGTTTGCAAGGGAAAAAGGCCGTGGTTTTCTATCCGGGGCCTGTGGCCTTGAATGGCCGGCTGGTTCCTTAAAACCCATGCCGCTCATGATGGTTCCCAGACCCAAGCTGGCACCAGTGCCGAGTCGGGCTGTTTTGATACAGCCAAGTGGCTCCTGCAATCTGCCAGCCAGAAGATGGGCAGGTCTGTTTTACTTCCAGGGAAAAGGGCCGTAGTTTGTTTTTGGGGACCTGTGGCTGGGAGTGGCCGGCTGGCTCCTGAAAATCCACGATACGCAGGATGGTTCCCAGATGAAAGGTGGCACCAGTGCCAAATCGGGCTGGTTTGATAGAGCCAAGTGGCTCCTGCAATCTGCCAGCCAGTAGATGGACAGGTCAGTTTTACTTCCGGGTAAGAAGGCCGGTAGTTTGTGTTTGGGGGCCTGAGGCTGGGAGTGGCCGGCTGGCTCCTTAAAATGCACGATATTCAGGATGATTGCCAGACCCAAGTTGGCACCACTGCCAAGTCGGGCTGGTTTGATAGAGCCATGTGGCTCCTGCAATCTGCCAGCCAAAAGATGGGCTGGTCAGTTTTACTTCCAGGGAAAAGGGCCGTAGTTTTTGTTTGGGGGCCTGTGGCTGGGAGTGGCCGGCTGGCTCCTGAAAATCCACGATACGCAGGATGGTTCCCAGACCTAAGGGGGCACCAGTGCCAAATCGGGCTGGTTTGATAGAGCCATGTGGCTCCTGCATTCTGCCAGCCAGAAGATGGACAGGTCAGTTTTACTGCCAGGGAAAAAGACCATAGCTGTTTTTTGGGGTCTGTGGCCTGGAATGACCGGCTGGCTCCTGAAAATCCACGATACGCAGGATGGTTCCCAGATGAAAGGTGGCACCAGTGCCGAGTCAGGCTGGTTTGATAGAGCCAAGTGGCTCCTGCAATCTGACAGCCAGAAGATGGGCAGGTCTGTTTTACTTCCAGGGAAAAGGGCCGTAGTTTGTGTTTGGGGGCCTGTGGCTGGGAATGGCTGGCTGGCTCCTTAAAATCCACGCCGCGCATGATGGTTCCCTGACCCAAGCTGGCACCAGTGCCGAGTTGGGCTGGTTTGATAGAGCCAAGTTGCTCCTGCAATCTGCCAGCCAGAAGATGGGCAGATCAGTTTTACTTCCAGGGAAAGGGGCCGTAGTTTTATTTGGGGGCCTGTGGCTGGGAGAGGCCGGCTGGCTCCTGAAAGTCCACGATACGCAGGATGCCTCCCAAATGAAAAATGGCACCAGTGCCAAGTCGGGCTGGTTTGATAGTACCAAGTTGCTCCTCCAATCTGCCAGCCAGAAGATGGGCTGGTCAGTTTTACTTCCAGGGAAAAGGGCCGTAGATTTTGTTTGGGGGCCTGTGGGTACAGGTGGCCGGCTGGCTCCTGAAATCCACGATACGCAGGACGGTTCCCAGATGAAAGGTGGCACCACTGCCGAGTTGGGCTGGTGTGATAGAGCCATGTGGCTCCTGCAATCTGTCAGCCAGAAGCGGGGTCGCTGAGTTTTGTTTTCCAGGGAAAAAGGCCGTGGTTTTTTTTCCGGGGCCTGTGGCCTTGAATGGCCGGATGGCTCCTGAAAATCCACGGTACGCAGGATGGTTCCCAGATGAAAGTTGGCACCAGTGCCGGGTCGGGCTGGTTTGATAGAGCCAAGTGTCTCCTGCAATCTGCCAGCCAGAAGTTGGGCAGGTCAGTTTTACTTCCAGGGAAATGGGTCGTAGATTTTGTTCGGGGGTCTGTGGCTGGGAGTGGCCGGCTGGCTCCTGAAAATCCACGATACGCAGGATGGTTCCCAGATTAAAGGTGGCACCAGTGCCGAGTCGGGCTGGTTTGATAGAGCCAAGTGGCTCCTGCAATCTGCCAGCCAGAAGATGGGCAGGTCAGTTTTACTTCCAGGGAAAAGGGCCGTAGTTTTTGTTTGGGGGCCTATGGCTGGGAGTGGCCGGCAGGCTCCTGAAAATCCACGATACGTAGGATGGTTCCCAGATGAAAGGTGGCACCAGTGCCGAGTCAGGCTGTTTTGATAGAGCCAAGTGGCTCCTGCAATCTGACAGCCAGAAGATGGGCAGGTCTGTTTTACTTCCAGGGAAAAGGGCCGTAGTTTGTGTTTGGGGGCCTGTGGCTGGGAATGGCCGGCAGGCTCCTTAAAATCCACGCCTCGCATGATGGTTCCCAGACCCAAGGTGGCACCAGTGCCGAGTTGGGATGGTTTGATAGAGCCATGTGGCTCCTGCAATCTGCCAGCCAGAAGCGGGGTGTGTGAGTTTTGTTTGCCAGGGATAAAGGCCGTAGTTTGTGTTTGGGGGCCTGTGGCTGGGAGTGGCCGGCTGGCTCCTGAAAATACACGATACGCAGGGTGATTCCCAGACCAAAGGGGCACCAGTGGCGAGGCGGGATGGTTTGATAGAGCCAAGTGGCTCCTGCAATCTGCCAGCCAGAAGATGGGCAGGTCAGTTTTACTTCCAAGGAAAAGTGTGGTAGTTTTTGTTCGGGGGCCTGTGGCTGGGAGTGGGCAGCTGGCACCCGAAAATGCCCGATACACAGGATGGTTCCCAGATGAAAGGTGGCACCAGTGCCGAGTCGGGCTGGTTTGATAGAGCCAAGTTGCTCCTGCAATCTGCCAGCCAGGAGCGGGGTGTGTGAATTTTGTTCGCCAGGGAAAGGGCTGTGGTTTTTTTTCTGGGGCCTCTGGATCGGAATCACCGGCTGGCTCATTGAAATCCACGCCGCGCAGTATGGTTCCCAGACCCAAGGGGGCACCAGTGCCGAGTTGGGCTGGTTTGATAGAGCCAAGTTGCTCCTGCAATCTGCCAGCCAGAAGATGGGCAGGTCAATTTTCCTTCCAGGGAAAAGGGCCGTAGTTTGTGTTTGGGGGCCTGTGGCTGGGAGTGGCCGGCTGGCTCCTGAAAATCCACGATACGCAGGATGGTTCCCAGACCCAAGGGGGCACCAGTGCCAAATCGGGCTGGTTTGATAGATCCAAGTGGCTCCTGCAATCTGCCAGCCAGAAGATGGACAGGTCAATTTTACTTCCAGGGAAAAGGACCATAGCTTTTTTTGGGGGCCTGTGGCTGGGAGTGGCCGGCTGGCTCCTGAAAATCCACGATACGCAGGATGGTTCCCAGATGAAAGGCGGAACCAGTGCCGAGTCGAGCTGGTTTGATAGAGCCAAGAGTCTCCTGCAATCTGCCAGCCAGAAGATGGGCAGGTCACTTTTACTTCCAAGGAAAAGTGTGGTAGTTTATGTTCGGGGGCCGGTGGCTGGGAGTGGGCAGCTGGCACCCGAAAATGCCCGATACACAGGATGGTTCCCAGATGAAAGGTGGCACCAGTGCCGAGTCGGGCTGGTTTGATAGAGCCAAGTTGCTCCTGCAATCTGCCAGCCAGGAGCGGGGTGTGTGAATTTTGTTTGCCAGGGAAAGGGCTGTGGTTTTTTTTCTGGGGCCTGTGGATCGGAATCACCGGCTGGCTCATTGAAATCCACGCCGCGCAGGATGGTTCCCAGACCAAAGGGGGCACCAGTGCCGAGTCGGGCTGGTTTGATAGAGCCAAGTGGCTCCTGCAATCTGCCAGCCAGAAGGTGGGCAGGTCTGTTTTACTTCCAGGGAAAGGGGCCGTAGTTTGTATTTGGGGGCCTGTGGCTGGGAGTGGCCGGCTGCCTCCTGAAAATCGACGATACGCAAGATGCCTCCCAAATGAAAAATGGCACCAGTGCCAAGTCTGGCTGGTTTGATAGTACCAAGTGGCTCCTGCAATCTGCCAGCCAGAAGGTGGGCTGGTCAGTTTTACTTCCAGGGAAAAGGGCCGTAGTTTTTATTTGGGGGCCAGTGGCTTGGAATGGCCGGCTGGCTCCTGAAAATCCACGACACGCAGGATGGTTCCCAGATGAAAGGTGGCACCAGTGCCGAGTCGGGCTGGTTTGATAGAGCTAAGTGGCTCCTGCAATCTGCCAGCCAGTAGATTGACAGGTCAGTTTTACTTCCGGGTAAGAGGGCCGGTAGTTTGTGTTTGGGGGCCTGAGGCTGGGAGTGGCCGGCTGGCTCCTTAAAATCCACGCCGCGCATGATGGTTCCCAGACCCACGGTGGCCCCAGTGCCGAGTTGGGCTGGTGTGATAGAGCCATGTGGCTCCTGCAATCTGTCAGCCAGAAGCGGGGTCGCTGAGTTTTGTTTGCAAGGGAAAAAGGCCGTGGTTTTCTATCCGGGGCCTGTGGCCTTGAATGGCCGGCTGGTTCCTTAAAATCCACGCCGCTCATGATGGTTCCCAGACCCAAGGTGGCACCAGTGCCGAGTCGGGCTGTTTTGATACAGCCAAGTGGCTCCTGCAATCTGCCAGCCAGAAGATGGGCAGGTCTGTTTTACTTCCAGGGAAAAGGGCCGTAGTTTGTTTTTGGGGACCTGTGGCTGGCAGTGGCCGGCTGGCTCCTGAAAATCCACGATACGCAGGATGGTTCCCAGATGAAAGGTGGCACCAGTGCCGAATCGGGCTGGTTTGATAGAGCCAAGTGGCTCCTGCAATCTCCCAGCCAGAAGCAGGGTGAGTGAATTTTGTTTGCCAGGGAAAAGGGCTGTGGTTGTTTTCCGGGGCCTGTGGCCTGGAATGGCAGGCTGGCTCCTGAAAATCCACGATACGCAGGATGGTTCCCAGATGAAAGGTGGCACCAGTGCCGAGTCGGGCTGGTTTAATAGAGCCAAGTGGCTCCTGCAATCTGACAGCCAGAAGATGGGCAGGTCAGTTTTACTTCCAGGAAAAAGGGCCGTAGATTGTGTCTTTGGGCCTGTGGCTGGGAGTGGCCGGCTGGCTCCTGAAAATTGACGTTACGCAGGATGGCTCCCAAATGAAAAATTGCACCAGTGAAAAGTTGAGCTGCTTTGATAGTGCCAAGTGGCTCCTGCAATCTCCCAGCAAGAAGATGGGAAGGTCAGTTTTACTTACAGGGAAAGGGCCATAGTTTTTGTTTGGGAGCCTGTGGCTGGGAGTGGCCGGCTGGCTCCTGAAAATCCACGATACGCAGGATGGTTCCCAGATGAAAGGTGGCACCAGTGCCGAGTCGGGCTGTTTTGATAGAGCCAAGTGGCTCCTGCAATCTGCCAGCCAGAAGATGGGCAGGTCAGTTTTACTTCCATGGAAAAAGGCCATGGTTATTTTTCGGGGACCTGTGGCTGGGAACAGCCGCATAGCTTCTTAAAATCCACGCCGCGCAGGATGGTTCCCAGACCCAAGCTGGAACCATTGCCAAGTCGGGCTGGTTTGATAGAGTCATGTGGCTCCTGCAATCTGCCAGCCAGAAGATGGGCAGGTCAGTTTTACTTCCAGGAAAAAGGGCCGTAGTTTGTGTTTGGGGGCCTGTGGCTGGAAGTGGCCGGCTGGCTCCTGAAAATCGACGTTACGCAGGATGGCTCCCAAGTGAAAAATTGCACCAGTGCCAAGTCGGGCTGGTTTGATAGAGCAAAGTGGCTCCTGCAATCTGCCAGCCAGGAGATGGGCACGTCAGTTTTCCTTCCAGGAAAAAGGGCCGTAGTTTGTGTTTGGGGGCCGGTGGCTGGGAGTGGCCGGCTGGCGGCTTAAAATCCACGCCGCGCAGGATGGTTCCCAGACCCAAGTTGGAACCACTGCTACGTCGGGCTGGTTTGATAGTACCAAGTGGCTCCTGCAATCTGCCAGCCAGAAGATGGGCAGGTCAGTTTTACTTCCAGGAAAAAGGGCCGTAGTTTGTGTTTGGGGAACTGTGGCTGGCAGTGGCCGGTTGGCTCCTGAAAATCCACGATACGCAGGATGGTTCCCAGATGGAAGGTGGCACCAGTGCCGAGTCGGGCTGGTTTGATAGAGCCAAGTGGCTCCTGCAATCTGCCAGCCAGAAGCGGGGTGGGTGAGTTTTGTTTGCCAGAGGAAAAGGCCGTGGTTTTATTTCCGTGGCCTGTGGCCCGGAATGGTCGGCTGGTTCCTTAAAATCCACGATACGCAGGATGGTTGCCAGATGAAAGGTGGCACCAGTGCCGAGTCGGGCTGGTTTGATAGAGCCAAGTGGCTCCTGCCATCTGCCAGCCAGAAGATGGGCAGGTCAGTTTTACTTCCAGGGAAAAAGCCGTAGTCTGTGCTTGGGGGCCTGTGGCTGGGAGTGGCAGGCTGGGGGCTTAAAATCAGCACCGCGCTGGATGGTTCCCAGATGAAAGGTGGCACCAGTGCCGAGTCGGGCTGGTTTGATAGAGCCAAGTTGCTCCTGCAATCTGCCAGCCAGAAGATGGGCAGGTCAGTTTTACTTCCAGGGAAAAGGGCCGTAGTTTGTGTTTGGGGGCATGCTGCTGGGGGTGGCCGGCTGGCTCCTGAAAATCCACGATACGCAGGATGGTTCCCCAATGAAAAGTGGCACCAGTGCCGAGTCGGGCTGGTTTAATAGAGCCAGGTGGCTCCTGCAATCTCCAAGCCAGAAGCGGCATGGTGAGTTTTGTTTGCCAGAGAAAAATCCGTGGTTTTTTTTCTGGGGCCTGTAGCCTGGAATGGCCGGCTGGCTCCTGAAAATCCAGTAGACGCAGGATGGCTCCCAAATGAAAAATGGCACCAGTGCGAAGCCGGGCTGGATTGATAGTACCAAGTGGCTCCTGCAATCTGCCAGCCAGAAGATGGGCAGGTCAGTTTACTTCCAGGGAAAAGGGCCGTAGTTTGTGTTTGGGGGCCTGTGGCTGGGAGTGGCCGGCTGGCTCCTGAAAATGCATGATACTCAGGATGGTTCCCCGATGAAAGGTGGCACCAGTGCCGAGTCGGCCTGTTTTCATAGAGCCAAGTGGCTCCTGCAATCTGACAGCCAGAAGATGGGCACGTAAATTTTACTTCCAGGGAAAAAGGCCGTGGATTGTTTTCCGGGGACTGTGGCCTGGAATGGCCGGCTGGCTCCTGAAAATCCACAATACGCAGGATGGCTCACAAATGAAAAATGGCACCAGTGCCAAGTCGGGCTGGATTTATAATACCAAGTGGCTCCTGCAATCTGCCAGCCAGAAGATGGGCTGGTCAGTTTTACTTCCAGGGAAAAGGGCCGTAGTTTGTGTTTGGGGGCCTGTGGCTGGGAGTGGCCGGCTGGCTCCTGAAAATGCACGACACGCAGGATGGTTCCCAGATGAAAGGTGGCACCAGTGCCGAGTCGGGCTATTTTGATAGTGCCATGTGGCTCCTGCAATCTGCCAGCCAGAAGACGGGCAGGTCAGTTTTACGTCCAGGGAAAAGGGCCGTAGTTTGTGTTTGGGGGCCTGTGGCTGAGAGCGGCCAGCTGGCTCCTGAAAATTCACGATACGCAAGATGGTTCCCACATGAAAGGTTGCACCAGTGCCGAGTCGGGCTGGTTTGTTAGAGCCAAGTGGCTCCTGCAATCTGCCAGCCAGAAGATGGACAGGTCAGTTTTACTTCCAGGCAAAAGGGCCGGTAGTTTGTGTTGGGGGCCTGTGGCTGGGAGTGGCCGGCTGGCTCCTGAAAATCCACGATACGCAGGATGGCTCCCAAATGAAAAATGGCACCAGTGCCAAGTCGGGCTGAATTGATAGTACCAAGTGGCTCCTGCAATCTGCCAGCCAGAAGTTGGGCAGGTCAATTTTACTTCCAGGAAAAAGGGCTGGTAGATTGTGTTTGGGGCCTGTGGCTGGGAGTGGGCGGCTGGCTCCTGAAAATCCACGACACGCAGGATGGTTCCCAGATGAAAGGTGGCACCAGTGCCGAGTCGGGCTGTTTTGATAGAGCCAATTGGCTCCTGCAATCTGCCAGCCAGAAGATGGGCAGGTCAGTTTTACTTCCAGGGAAAAGGGCCGGTAGTTTTTGTTTTGGGGCCTGTGGCTGGAAGTGGCCGGCTGGCTCCTGAAAATCGACGTTACGCAGGATGGCTCCCAAATGAAAAATTGCACCAGTGCCGTGTTGGGCTGGTTTGAAAGTGCCAAGTGGCTCCTGCAATCCGACAGCCAGAAGATGGGCAGGTCAGTCTTACTCCCAGGGAAAGTGCCGTAGTTTTTGTTTGGGGGCCTGTGGCTGGCAGTGGCCGGCTGGCGGCTTAAATTCCACGCCGCGCTGGATGGTTCCCAGACCCAAGGGGGCACCAGTGCCGAGTCAGGCTGGTTTGATAGAGCCAAGTGCCTCCTGCAATCTGCCAGCCAGAAGATGGGCAGGTCTGTTTTACTTCCAGGGTAAAGGGCCGTAGCTTGTGTTTGGGGGCCTGTGTCTGGGAGTGGCTGGCTGGCTCCTGAAAATCTACGATACGCAGGTGGTTCTCCAATGAAAGGTGGCACCAGTGCGGAGTCGGGCTGGTTTGATAGAGCCAAGTGGCTCCTGCAATCTGCCAGCCAGAAGAGGGGTGGGTGAGTTTTGTTTGCCAGGGAAAAGGGCCGTGGTTGTTTTCCGGGGCCTGTGGCCTGGAATGGCAGGCTGGCTCATTAAAATCCACGCCGCGCTGGATGGTTCCCAGATGAAAGGGGGAACCCGTGCCGAGTCGGGTTGGTTTGATAGTACCGAGTGGCTCCTGCAATCTGCCAGCCAGAAGATGGGCAGGTCAGTTTTACTTCCAGGGAAAAGGGCCGTAGTTTGTGTTTGGGGTCTGTGGCTGGGAGTGGCCGGCTGGCTCCTGAAAATCGACGTTACGCAGGATGGCTCCCAAATGAAAAATTGCACCAGTGCCAAGTCGGGCTGGTTTGATAGAGCAAAGTGGCTCCTGCAATCTGCCAGCCAGAAGATGGGCAGGTAGTTTTACTTACAGGGAAAGTGTCATAGATTTTGTTTGGGGGCCTGTGGCTGGCAGTGGCCGGCTGGCTCCTGAAAATCGACGTTACGCAGGATGGCTCCCAAATGAAAAATTGCACCAGTGCCGTGTCGGGCTGGTGTGATAGAGCCATGTGGCTCCTGCAATCTGCCAGCCAGATGCGGGGTGGGTGAGTTTTTTTTGCCAGAGAAAAAGGCCGTGGTTTTTTTTCCGGGGCCTGTGGCCTGGAATGGCTGGCTGGTTCCTTGAAATCAACGCCGCGCCGGATGGTTCCTAGATGAAAGGTGGCACCAGTGCCGAGTCGGGCTGTTTTGATAGAGCCAAGTTGCTCCTGCAATCTGCCAGCCAGAAGATGGGCAGGTCAGTTTCACTTCCAGGGAAAAGGGCCGTAGTTTGTGTTCGGGGACCTTGGCTGGCAGTGGCCGGCTGGCTCCTGAAAATCCACGATACGCAGGATGGTTCCAAGATGAAAGGTGGCACCAGTGCCGAGTCGGGCTGGTTTGATAGTACCGAGTGGCTCCTGCAATCTGCCAGCCAGAAGGCGGGCAGGTCAGTTTTCCTTCCTCGGAAAAGACCCGTGGATTTGGTTGGGGGCCTGTGGCTGAGAGTGGCCTGCTGGCTCCTGAAAATCCACGACACCCAGGATGGTTCCCAGATGAAAGGTGGCACCAGTGCCGAGTCGGGCTGGTTTGATAGAGCCAAGTGGCTCCTGCAATCTGCCATCCAGGAGCGTGGTGCGTGAGTTTTGTTTGCCAGGGAAAAGGGCCGTGGTTTGTTTTCGGGAGCCTGTGGCTCGGAATTGCCTGCTGGCTCCTGAAAATCCACGATAAGCAGGATGGTTCCCAGATGAAAGGTGGCACCAGTGCCGAGTCAGGCTGGTTTGATAGCGCAATGTGGCTCCTGCAATCTGCCAGCCAGAAGATGGGCAGGTCAGTTTTACTTCCAGGGAAAAGTGCCGTAGATTGTGTTTGGGGGCCTGTGGCTGGGAGTGCCCGGCTGGCTCCTGAAAACCCATGCCGCGCTGGATGGTTCCCAAATGAAAAAAATGGCACCAGTGCCAAGTCGGGCTGGTTTGATAGTACCGCGTGGCTCCTGCAATCTGACAGCCAGAAGATGGGCATGTCTGTTTTACTTCCAGGGAAAAGGGCCGTAGATTGTGTTTGGGGCCCTGTGGCTGGAAATGGCCGGCTGGCTCCTTAAAATCCATGCCGCGCATGATTGTTCCCAGACCCAAGGTGGCACCAGTGCCGAGTTGGGCTGGTTTGATAGAGCCAAGTTGCTCCTGCAATCTGCCAGCCAGAAGATGGGCAGATCAGTTTTACTTCCAGGGAAAGGGGCCGTAGTTTTATTTGGGGGCCTGTGGCTGGGAGTGGCCGGCTGGCTCCTGAAAGTCCACGATACGCAGGATGCCTCCCAAATGAAAAATGGCACCAGTGCCGAGTTGGGCTGGTTTGATAGAGCCAAGTTGCTCCTGCAATCTGCCAGCCAGAAGATGGGCAGGTCAGTTTTACTTCCAGGGAAAAGGGCCGTAGTTTGTGTTTGGGGGCCTGTGGCTGAGAATGGCCGGCAGGCTCCCTAAAATCCACGCCTCGCATGATGGTTCCCAGACCCAAGGTGGCACCAGGTCCGAGTTGGGCTGGTTTGATAGAGCCATGTGGCTCCTGCAATCTGCCAGCCAGAAGCGGGGTGTGTGAGTTTTTTTTGCCAGGGAAAAAGGCCGTAGTTTGTGTTTTGGGGCCTGTGGCTGGGAGTGGCCGGCTGGCTCCTGAAAATACTCGATACGCAGGGTGATTCCCAGACCAAAGGGGCACCAGTGCCGAGTCGGGATGGTTTGATAGAGCCAAGTGTCTCCAGCAATCTGCCTGCCAGGAGCGGGGCGGGTCAGTTTTACTTCCAGAGAAAAGGGCCGTAGTTTGTGTTTGGGGGGCCTGTGGCTGGGAGTGGCTGGCTGGCTCCTGAAAATCCACGATACGGAGGATGATTCCCAGACCAAAGAGGCACCAGTGCCAAGACGGGATGGTTTGATAGAGCCAAGTGGCTCCTGCAATCTGCCAGCCAGATGACGGGCTGGTCAGTTTTACTTCCAGGGAAAAGGGCCGTGGTATGTGTTTGGGGGCCTGTGGCTGGGAGTGGCCGGCGGGTTCCTGAAAATCCACGATACGCAGGATGGTTCCCAAATGAAAAATGGCACCAGTGCCGAGTCAGGCTGGTTTGATAGTACCAAGTAGCTCCTGCAATCTGCCAGCCAGAAGATGGGCAGGTCTGTTTTACTTCCTGGGAAAAGGGCCGTAGTTTTTGTTTGGGGGCCTGTGGCTGGGAATGGCCGGCTGGCTCCTTAAAATCCACGCCGCGCATGATGGTTCCCAGACCCAAGGGGGCACCAGTGCCGAGTTGGGCTGGTTTGATAGAGCCAAGTTGCTCCTGCAATCTGCCAGCCAGAAGATGGGCAGGTCAATTTTACTTCCAGGGAAAAGGGCCGTGGTATGTGTTTGGGGCCCTGTGGCTGGGAGCGGCCGGCTGGCTCCTTAAAATCCACGCCGCGCATGATGGTTCCCAGACCCAAGGAGGCCCCAGTGCCGAGTTGGGCTGGTGTGATAGAGCCATGTGGCTCCTGCAATCTGTCAGCCAGAAGCGGGGTCGCTGAGTTTTGTTTGCAAGGGAAAAAGGCCGTGGTTTTCTATCCGGGGCCTGTGGCCTTAAATGGCCGGCTGGTTCCTTAAAATCCACGCCGCTCATGATGGTTCCCAGACCCAAGTTGGCACCACTGCCAAGTCGGGCTGGTTTGATAGAGCCATGTGGCTCTTGCAATCTGCCAGCCAGAAGATGGGCTGGTCAGTTTTATTTCCAGGGAAAAGGGCCGTAGTTTGTGTTTGGGGGCCTGTGGCTGGGAGTGGCCGGCTGGCTCCTGAAAATCCACGATACGCAGGATGGTTCCCAGACCCAAGGGGGCATCAGTGCCAAATCGGGCTGGTTTGATAGAGCCAAGTGGCTCCTGCATTCTGCCAGCCAGAAGATGGACAGGTCAGTTTTACTTCCAGGGAAAAAGACCATAGCTGTTTTTTGGGGTCTGTGGCCTGGAATGGCCGGCTGGCTCCTGAAAATCCACGATACGCAGGATGGTTCTCAGATGAAAGATGGCACCAGTGCCGAGTCGGGCTGGTCTGATAGAGCCAAGTGGCTCCTGCAATCTGACGGCCAGAAGATGGGCAGGTCTGTTTTACTTTCAGGGAAAAGGGCCGTAGTTTGTGTTTGGGGGCCTGTGGCTGGGAATGGCCGGCTGGATCCTTAAAATCCACGCCGCGCATGATGGTTCCCAGACCCAAGCTGGCACCAGTGCCGAGTTGGGCTGGTTTGATAGAGCCAAGTTGTTCCTGCAATCTGCCAGCCAGAAGATGGGCAGATCAGTTTTACTTCCAGGGAAAGGGGCCGTAGATTTTGTTTGGGGGCCTGTGGGTGGGAGTGGCCGGCTGGCTCCTGAAAATCCACGATACGCAGGATGGTTCCCAGATGAAAGGTGGCACCACTGCCGAGTTGGGCTGGTGTGATAGAGCCATGTGGCTCCTGCAATCTGTCAGCCAGAAGCGGGGTCGCTGAGTTTTGTTTTCCAGGGAAAAAGGCCGTGGTTTTTTTTCCGGGGCCTGTGGCCTTGAATGGCCGGATGGCTCCTGAAAATCCACGATACGCAGGATGGTTCCCAGATGAAAGGTGGCACCAGTGCCGAGTCGGGCTGGTTTGATAGAGCCAAGTGGCTCCTGCAATCTGACAACCAGAAGATGGGCAGGTCAGTTTTACTTCCAGGGAAAAGGGCAGTAGTTTGTGTTTGGGCGCCTATGGCTTGGAGTGGCCGGCTGGCTCCTGAAAATCCACGATACGCAGGATGGTTCCCAGATGAAAGGTGGCACCAGTACCGAGTCGGGCTGGTTTGATAGAGCCAAGTGGCTCCTGCATTCTGCCAGCCAGAAGATGGGCAGGTCTGTTTTACTTCCAGGGAAAAGGGCCGTGGTATGTGTTTGGGGGCCTGTGCCTGAGAATGGCCGGCTGGCTCCTTAAAATCCACGCCGCGCATGATGGTTCCCAGACCCAAGGGGGCACCAGTGCCGAGTTGGGATGGTTTGATAGAGCCAAGTGGCTCCTGCAATCTGCCAGCCAGAAGCGGGGTGTGTGAGTTTTGTTTGCCAGGGAAAAGGGCCGTAGTTTGTGTTTGGGGGCCTATGACTGGGAGTGGCCGGCTGGCTCCTGAAAATACACGATACGCAGGATGGTTCCCAGACCAAAGGGGCACCAGTGCCGAGTCGGGATGGTTTGATAGAGCCAAGTGTCTCCTGCAATCTGCCAGCCAGGAGTGGGGTGGGTCAGTTTTGTTTGCCAGGGAAAAGGGATGTGGTTTCTGTTGGGGGCCTGTGGCTGGGAGTGCCCGGCTGACTCCTGAAAATCCACGATACGCAGGATGGTTCCCAGATGAAAGGTGGCACCACTGCCGAGTTGGGCTGGTTTGATAGAGCCAAGTGGCTCCTGCAATCTGTCAGCCAGAAGCGGGGTCGCTGTGTTTTGTTTGCCAGGGAAAAAGGCCGTGGTTTTTTTTCCGGGGCCTGTGGATGGGAGTGGCCGGCTGGCTCCTGAAAATGCACGATACTCAGGATGGTTCCCAGATGAAAGTTGGCACCAGTGCCGAGACGGGCTAGTTTGATAGAGCCAAGTGGCTCCTGCAATCTGCCAGCCAGAAGATGGGCAGGTCAATTTTACTTCCAGGGAAAAGGGCCGTAGTTTGTGTTTGGGGGCCTGTGGCTGGGAGTGGCCGGCTGGCTCCTGAAAATCCACGATACGTAGGATGGTTCCCAGACCCAAAGGGGCACCAGTGCCAAGTCGGGCTGGTTTGATAGAGGCAAGTGGCTCCTGCAATCTGCCAGCCAGAAGATGAGCTGGTCAGTTTTACTTCCAGGGAAAAGGGCCGTAGTTTGTGTTTGGGGGGCCTGTGACTGGGAGTGGCTGGCTGGCTCCTGAAAATCCACGATACGGAGGATGATTCCCAGACCAAAGAGGCACCAGTGCCAAGACGGGATGGTTTGATAGAGCCAAGTTGCTCCTGCAATCTGCCAGCCAGAAGATGGGCAGGTCAATTTTACTTCCAGGGAAAAGGGCCGTAGTTTGTGTTTGGGGGCCTGTGGCTGGGAATGGCCGGCTGGCTCCTTAAAATCCACGCCGCTCATGATGGTTCCCAGACCCAAGGTGGCACCAGGTCCGAGTTGGGTTGGTTTCATAGAGCCATGTGGCTCCTGCAATCTGCCAGCTAGAAGATGGGCAGGTCAGTTTTACTTCCAGGGAAAAGGGCCGTGGTATGTGTTTGGGGCCCTGTGGCTGGGAGCGGCCGGCTGGCTCCTTAAAATCCACGCCGCGCATGATGGTTCCCAGACCCAAGGTGGCCCCAGTGCCGAATTGGGCTGGTGTGATAGAGCCATGTGGCTCCTGCAATCTGTCAGCCAGAAGCGGGGTCGCTGAGTTTTGTTTGCAAGGGAAAAAGGCCGTGGTTTTCTATCCGGGGCCTGTGGCCTTGAATGGCCGGCTGGTTCCTTAAAATCCACGCCGCTCATGATGGTTCCCAGACCCAAGGTGGCACCAGTGCCGAGTCGGGCTGTTTTGATACACCCAAGTGGCTCCTGCAATCTGCCAGCCAGATGATGGGCAGGTCTGTTTTACTTCCAGGGAAAAGTGCCGTAGTTTGTTTTTGGGGACCTGTGGCTGGCTGTGGCCGGCTGGCTCCTGAAAATCCACGATACGCAGGATGGTTCCCAGATGAAAGGTGGCACCACTGCCAAGTCGGGCTGGTTTGATAGTACCGAGGGGCTCCTGCAATCTGCCAGCCAGAAGGCGGGCCGCTGAGATTTTCTTCCAGGGAAAATGGCCGTGGTATGTGTTTGGGGCCCTGTGGCTGAGAGTGGCTGGCTGGCTCCTGAAAATCCACGACACGCAGGATGGTTCCCAGATGAAAGGTGGCACCAGTGCCGAGTCGGGCTGGTTTGATAGCGCCATGTGGCTCCTGCAATCTGCCAGCCAGTAGATGGACAGGTCAGTTTTACTTCCGGGTAAGAGGGCCGGTGGTTTGTGTTTGGGGGCCTGAGGCTGGGAGTGGCCGGCTGGCTCCTGAAAATGCACTATACTCAGGATGATTGCCAGACCCAAGTTGGCACCACTGCCAAGTCGGGCTGGTTTGATAGAGCCATGTGGTTCCTGCAATCTGCCAGCCAGAAGATGGGCAGGTCTGTTTTACTTCCAAGGAAAAGGGCCATGGTATGTGTTTGGGGGCCTGTGCCTGAGAATGGCCGGCTGGCTTCTTAAAATCCACGCCGCGCATGATGGTTCCCAGACCCAAGGTGGCACCAGTGCCGAGTTGGGCTGGTTTGATAGAGCCAAGTGGCTCCTGCAATCTGCCAGCCAGAAGCGGGGTGTGTGAGTTTTGTTTGCCAGGGAAAAAGGCCGTAGTTTGTAATTGGGGGCCTGTGGCTGGGAGTGGCCGGCTGGCTCCTGAAAATACACGATACGCAGGGTGATTCCCCGACCAAAGGGGCACCAGTGCCGAGTCGGGATGGTTTGATAGAGCCAAGTGTCTCCAGCAATCTGCCTGCCAGGAGCGGGGCGGGTCAGTTTTACTTCCAGAGAAAAGGGCCGTAGTTTGTGTTTGGGGGGCCTGTGGCTGGGAGTGGCTGGCTGGCTCCTGAAAATCCACGATACGGAGGATGATTCCCAGACCAAAGAGGCACCAGTGCCAAGTCGGGATGGTTTGATAGAGCCAAGTGGCTCCTGCAATCTGCCAGCCAGATGACGGGCTGGTCAGTTTTACTTCCAGGGAAAAGGGGCGTGGTATGTGTTTGGGGGCCTGTGGCTGGGAGTGGCCGGCGGGTTCCTGAAAATCCACGATACGCAGGATGGTTCCCAAATGAAAAATGGCACCAGTGCTGAGTCAGGCTGATTTGATAGTAGCAAGTAGCTCCTGCAATCTGCCAGCCAGAAGATGGGCAGGTCTGTTTTATCTCCAGGGAAAAGGGCCGTAGTTTGTGTTTGGGGGCCTGTGGCTGGGAATGGCCGGCTGGCTCCTTAAAATCCACGCCGCGCATGATGGTTCCCAGACCCAAGGGGGCACCAGTGCCGAGTTGGGCTGGTTTGATAGAGCCAAGTTGCTCCTGCAATCTGCCAGCCAGAAGATGGGCAGGTCTGTTTTGCTTCCAGGGAAAAGGGCCGAAGTTTGTGTTTGGGGGCCTGTGGCTGGGAATGGCCGGCTGGCTCCTTAAAATCCACGCCGCGCATGATGATTCCCAGACCCAAGGTGGCACCAGTGCCGAGTCGAGCTGGTTTGATAGAGCCAAGTTGCTCCTGCAATCTGCCAGCCAGAAGATGGGCAGGTCAATTTTACTTCCAGGGAAAAGGGCCGTAGTTTGTGTTTGGGGCCCTGTGGCTGGGAGTGGCCGGCTGGCTCCTAAAAATCCACGCCGCGCATGATGGTTCCCAGACCCAAGGTGGCCCCAGTGCCGAGTTGGGCTGGTGTGATAGAGCCATGTGGCTCCTGCAATCTGTCTGCCAGAAGCGGGGTCGCTGAGTTTTGTTTGCAAGGTAAAAAGGCCGTGGTTTTCTATCCGGGGCCTGAGGCCTTGAATGGCCGGCTGGTTCCTTAAAATCCACGCCGCTCATGATGGTTCCCAGACCCAAGGTGGCACCAGTGCTGAGTCGGGCTGTTTTGATAGAGCCAAGTGGCCACTGCAATCTGCCAGCCGGAAGATGGGCAGGTCTGTTTTACTTCCAGGGAAAAGGGCCGTAGTTTGTTTTTGGGGACCTGTGGCTGGCTGTGGCCGGCTGGCTCCTGAAAATCCACGATACGCAGGATGGTTCCCAGATGAAAGGTGGCACCACTGCCAAGTCGGGCTGGTTTGATAGTGCCGAGGGGCTCCTGCAATCTGCCAGCCAGAAGGCGGGCCGCTGAGATTTTCTTCCAGGGAAAATGGCCATGGTATGTGTTTGGGGCCCTGTGGCTGAGAGTGGCTGGCTGGCTCCTGAAAATCCACGACACGCAGGATGGTTCCCAGATGAAAGGTGGCACCAGTGCCAAGTCGGGCTGGTTTGATAGAGCTAAGTGGATCCTGCAATCTGCCAGCCAGTAGATGGACAGGTCAGTTTTACTTCCGGGTAAGAGGGCCGGTAGTTTGTGTTTGGGGGCCTGAGGCTGGGAGTGGCCGGCTGGCTCCTGAAAATGCACGATACTCAGGATGATTGCCAGACCCAAGTTGGCACCACTGCCAAGTCGGGCTGGTTTGATAGAGCCATGTGGCTCCTGCAATCTGCCAGCCAGAAGATGGACAGGTCAGTTTTACTTCCAGGGAAAAAGACCATAGCTGTTTTTTGGGGTCTGTGGCCTGGAATGGCCGGCTGGCTCCTGAAAATCCACGTTACGCAGGATGGTTCCCAGATGAAAGGTGGCACCACTGCCGAGTCGGGCTTGTTTGATAGAGCCAAGTGGTTCCTGCAATCTGACAGCCAGAAGATGGGCAGGTCTGTTTTACTTCCAGGGAAAAGGGCCGTGGTATGTGTTTGGGGGCCTGTGCCTGAGAATGGCCGGCTGGCTCCTTAAAATCCACAATACGCAGGATGGTTCCCAGACCCAAGGTGGCACCAGTGCGGAGTTGGGCTGGTTTGATAGAGCCAAGTGGCTCCTGCAATCTGCCAGCCAGAAGCGGGGTGTGTGAGTTTTGTTTGCCAGGGAAAAGGGCCGTAGTTTGTGTTTGGGGGCCTGTGGCTGGGAGTGGCCGGCTGGCTCCTGAAAATACACGATACGAAGGATGATTCCCAGACCAAAGAGGCACCCGTGCCGAGTCGGGATGGTTTGAGAGAGCCAAGGGTCTCCTGCAATCTGCCAGCCAGGAGCGGGGCGGGTCAGTTTGGTTTGCCAGGGAAAAGGGATGTGGTTTCTGTTGGGGGCCTGTGGCTGGGAGTGGCCGGCTGGCACCTGAAAATCCACGCCGCGCAGGATGGTTCCCAGACCCAAGGTGGCACCAGTGCCGAGTCGGGCTGGTTTGATAGAGCCATGTGGCTCCTGCAATCTGCCAGCCAGAAGATGGGCAGGTCAGTTTTACTTCCAGGGAAAAGTGCCGTAGATTGTGTTTGGGGGCCTGTGGCTGGGAGTGGCCGGCTGGCTCCTGAAAACCCATGCCGCGCTGGATGGTTCCCAAATGAAAAAAATGGCACCAGTGCCAAGTCGGGCTGGTTTGATAGTACCGCGTGGCTCCTGCAATCTGACAGCCAGAAGATGGACATGTCTGTTTTACTTCCAGGGAAAAGGGCCGTAGATTGTGTTTGGGGCCCTGTGGCTGGGAATGGCCGGCTGGCTCCTGAAAATCCACGCCGCGCATGATGGTTCCCAGACCCAAGGTGGCACCAGTGCCGAGTTGGGCTGGTTTGATAGAGCCATGTGGCTCCTGCAATCTGCCAGCCAGAAACAGGGTGTGTGAGTTTTGTTTGCCAGGGAAAAGGGCCGAAGTTTTTGTTTGGGGGCCTGTGGCTGGGAGTGGCCGGCTGGCTCCTGAAAATCCACGATACGCAGGATGATTCCCAGACGAAAGGGGCACCAGTGCCGAGTCGGGCTGGTTTGATAGAGCCAAGTGTCTCCTGCAATCTGCCAACCAGGAGTGGGGCGGGTCAGTTTTGTTTGCCAGGGAAAAGGGATGTGGTTTCTGTTTGGGGCCTGTGGCTGGGAGTGGCCGGCTGGTCCTGAAAATCCACGATACGTAGGATGGTTCCCAGACCCAAAGGGGCACCAGTGCCAAGTCGGGCTGGTTTGATATTGGCAAGTGGCTCCTGCAATCTGCCAGCCAGAAGATGGGCAGGTCAGTTTTACTTCCAGGGAAAAGGGACGTAGTTTGTGTTTGGGGGCCTGTGGCTGGGAGTGGCCATCTGGCTCATTAAAATCCACGATACGCAGGATGGTTCCCAGATGAAAGGTGGCACCAGTGCCGAGTCGGGCTGTTTTGATAGAGCCAATTGGCTCCTGCAATCTGCCAGCCAGAAGATGGGCAGGTCAGTTTTACTTCCAGGGAAAAGGGCCGGTAGTTTTTGTTTTGGGGCCTGTGGCTGGAAGTGGCCGGCTGGCTCCTGAAAATCGACGTTACGCAGGATGGCTCCCAAATGAAAAATTGCACCAGTGCCGTGTTGGGCTGGTTTGAAAGTGCCAAGTGGCTCCTGCAATCCGACAGCCAGAAGATGGGCAGGTCAGTCTTACTCCCAGGGAAAGTGCCGTAGTTTGTGTTTGGGGGCCTGTGGCTGGCAGTGGCCGGCTGGCGGCTTAAATTCCACGCCGCGCTGGATGGTTCCCAGACCCAAGGGGGCACCAGTGCCGAGTCAGGCTGGTTTGAAAGAGCCAAGTGCCTCCTGCAATCTGCCAGCCAGAAGATGGGCAGGTCTGTTTTACTTCCAGGGTAAAGGGCCGTAGCTTGTGTTTGGGGGCCTGTGTCTGGGAGTGGCTGGCTGGCTCCTGAAAATCTACGATACGCAGGTGGTTCTCCAATGAAAGGTGGCACCAGTGCGGAGTCGGGCTGGTTTGATAGAGCCAAGTGGCTCCTGCAATCTGACAGCCAGAAGAGGGGTGGGTGAGTTTTGTTTGCCAGGGAAAAGGGCCGTGGTTGTTTTCCGGGGCCTGTGGCCTGGAATGGCAGGCTGGCTCATTAAAATCCACGCCGCGCTGGATGGTTCCCAGATGAAAGGGGGAACCCGTGCCGAGTCGGGTTGGTTTGATAGTACCGAGTGGCTCCTGCAATCTGCCAGCCAGAAGATGGGCAGGTCAGTTTTACTTCCAGGGAAAAGGGCCGTAGATTTTGTTTGGGGGCCTGTGGCTGGCAGTGGCCGGCTGGCTCCTGAAAATCGACGTTACGCAGGATGGCTCCCAAATGAAAAATTGCACCAGTGCCGTGTCGGGCTGGTGTGATAGAGCCATGTGGCTCCTGCAATCTGCCAGCCAGATGCGGGGTGGGTGAGTTTTTTTTGCCAGAGAAAAAGGCCGTGGTTTTTTTTCCGGGGCCTGTGGCCTGGAATGGCTGGCTGGTTCCTTGAAATCAACGCCGCGCCGGATGGTTCCTAGATGAAAGGTGGCACCAGTGCCGAGTCGGGCTGTTTTGATAGAGCCAAGTTGCTCCTGCAATCTGCCAGCCAGAAGATGGGCAGGTCAGTTTCACTTCCAGGGAAAAGGGCCGTAGTTTGTGTTCGGGGACCTTGGCTGGCAGTGGCCGGCTGGCTCCTGAAAATCCACGATACGCAGGATGGTTCCAAGATGAAAGGTGGCACCAGTGCCAAGTCGGGCTGTTTTGATAGAGCCAAGTGGCTCCTGCAATCTGCCAGCCAGAAGATGGGGAGGTCAGTTTTACTTCCATGGAAAAGAGCCGTAGTTTGTGTTTGGGAGCCTGTGGCTGGCAGTGGCCGGCTGGCTCCTGAAAATCCACGATACGCAGGATGGTTCCCCGATGAAAGGGGGCACCACTGCAGAGTCGGGCTGGTTTGATAGAGCCAAGTGTCTCCTGCAATCTGCCAGCCAGAAGATGGGCACGTCAGTTTTACTTCCAGGGAAAAAGGCCGTAGTCTGTGCTTGGGGGCCTGTGGCTGGGAGTGGCCGGCTGGCGGCTTAAAATCCAGGCCGCGCTGGATGGTTCCCAGACCCAAGGGGGAACCAGTGCCTAGTCGGGCTGGTTTGATAGTACCAAGTGGTTCCTGCAATCTGCCAGCCAGAAGTTGGGCAGGTCAGTTTTACTTCCAGGGAAAAGGGCCGTAGTTTGTGTTTGGGGGCCTGTGGCTGGCAGTGGCCGGCTGGCTCCTGAAAATCCACGATACGCAGGATGGTTCCCAGATGAAAGGTGGCACCAGTGCCGAGTCGGGCTGGTTTGATAGTACCATGTGGCTCCTGCAATCTGCCAGCCAGAAGCGGGGTGGGTGAGTTTTGTTTGCCAGAGAAAAAGGCCGTGGTTTTTTTTCCGGGGCCTGTGGCCTGGAATGGCTGGCTGGTTCCTTGAATTCAACGCTGCGCCGGATGGTTCCTAGATGAAAGGTGGCACCAGTGCCGAGTCGGGCTGTTTTGATAGAGCCAAGTTGCTCCTGCAATCTGCCAGCCAGAAGATGGGCAGGTCAGTTTTACTTCCAGGGAAAAGGGCCGTAGTTTGTGTTCGGGGACCTTGGCTGGCAGTGACCGGCTGGCTCCTGAAAATCCACGATACGCAGGATGGTTCCCAGATGGAAGGTTGCACCAGTGCCGAGTCGGGCTGGTTTGATAGAGCCAAGTGGCTCCTGCAATCTGCCAGCCAGAAGCGAGGTGGGTGAGTTTTGTTTGCCAGAGGAAAAGGCCGTGGTTTTTTTTCCGGGGCCTGTGGCCGGGAATGGCCGGCTGGTTCCTGAAAATCCACGCCGCGCCGGATGGTTCCCAGATGAAAGGTGGCACCAGTGCCGAGTTGGGCTGGTTTGATAGAGCCAAGTTGCTCCTGCAATCTGCCAGCCAGAAGATGGGCAGGTGAGTTTTTCTTCCGGGGAAGAGGGCCGTTAGTGTGTGTTTGGGGCCTTAGGCTGGGAGTGGCCGGCTGGCTCCTGAAAATCCACGATACGCAGGATGATTCCCAGACCAAAGGGGCACCAGAGCCGAGTTGGGCTGGTTTGATAGAGCCAAGTGGCTCCTGCAATCTGCCAGCCAGAAGCGGGGCGGGTCAATTTTGTTTGCCAGGGAAAAGGGCTGTGGTTTGTTTTCCGGGGCCTGTGGCCTGGAGTGGCCGGCTATCTCCTGAAAATCCACAATACGCAGGATGGCTCCCAAATGAAAAATGGCACCAGTGCCAAGTCGGGCTGGATTGATAGTACGAAGTGGCTCCTGCAATCTGCCAGCCAGAAGATGGGGAGGTCAGTTTTACTTCCATGGAAAAGAGCCGTAGTTTGTGTTTGGGAGCCTGTGGCTGGGAGTGGCCGGCTGGCTCCTGAAAATCCACGATACGCAGGATGGTTCCCCGATGAAAGGGGGCACCACTGCAGAGTCGGGCTGGTTTGATAGAGCCAAGTGGCTCCTGCAATCTGCCAGCCAGAAGATGGGCACGTCAGTTTTACTTACAGGGAAAAAGGCCGTAGTCTGTGCTTGGGGGCCTGTGGGTGGGAGTGGCCGGCTGGCGGCTTAAAATCCACGCCGCGCTGGATGGTTCCCAGACCCAAGGGGGAACCAGTGCCTAGTCGGGTTGGTTTGATAGTACCAAGTGGTTCCTGCAATCTGCCAGCCAGAAGTTGGGCAGGTCAGTTTTACTTCCAGGGAAAAGGGCCGTAGTTTGTGTTTGGGGGCCTGTGGCTGGCAGTGGCCGGCTGGCTCCTGAAAATCCACGATACGCAGGATGGTTCCCAGATGAAAGGTGGCACCAGTGCCGAGTCGGGCTGGTTTGATAGTACCATGTGGCTCCTGCAATCTGCCAGCCAGAAGCGGGGTGGGTGAGTTTTGTTTGCCAGAGAAAAAGGCCGTGGTTTTTTTTCCGGGGCCTGTGGCCTGGAATGGCTGGCTGGTTCCTTGAATTCAACGCCGCGCCGGATGGTTCCTAGATGAAAGGTGGCACCAGTGCCGAGTCGGGCTGTTTTGATAGAGCCAAGTTGCTCCTGCAATCTGCCAGCCAGAAGATGGGCAGGTCAGTTTTACTTCCAGGGAAAAGGGCCGTAGTTTGTGTTCGGGGACCTTGGCTGGCAGTGACCGGCTGGCTCCTGAAAATCCACGATACGCAGGATGGTTCCCAGATGGAAGGTTGCACCAGTGCCGAGTCGGGCTGGTTTGATAGAGCCAAGTGGCTCCTGCAATCTGCCAGCCAGAAGCGAGGTGGGTGAGTTTTGTTTGCCAGAGGAAAAGGCCGTGGTTTTTTTTCCGGGGCCTGTGGCCGGGAATGGCCGGCTGGTTCCTGAAAATCCACGCCGCGCCGGATGGTTCCCAGATGAAAGGTGGCACCAGTGCCGAGTTGGGCTGGTTTGATAGAGCCAAGTTGCTCCTGCAATCTGCCAGCCAGAAGATGGGCAGGTGAGTTTTTCTTCCGGGGAAGAGGGCCGTTAGTGTGTGTTTGGGGCCTTAGGCTGGGAGTGGCCGGCTGGCTCCTGAAAATCCACGATACGCAGGATGATTCCCAGACCAAAGGGGCACCAGAGCCGAGTTGGGCTGGTTTGATAGAGCCAAGTGGCTCCTGCAATCTGCCAGCCAGAAGCGGGGCGGGTCAATTTTGTTTGCCAGGGAAAAGGGCTGTGGTTTGTTTTCCGGGGCCTGTGGCCTGGAGTGGCCGGCTATCTCCTGAAAATCCACAATACGCAGGATGGCTCCCAAATGAAAAATGGCACCAGTGCCAAGTCGGGCTGGATTGATAGTACGAAGTGGCTCCTGCAATCTGCCAGCCAGAAGATGGGCAGATCAGTTTTACTTCCATGGAAAAGAGCCGTAGTTTGTGTTTGGGAGCCTGTGCCTGGGAGTGGCCGGCTGGCTCCTGAAAATCCACGATACGCAGGATGGTTCCCCGATGAAAGGGGGCACCACTGCAGAGTCGGGCTGGTTTGATAGAGCCAAGTGGCTCCTGCAATCTGCCAGCCAGAAGATGGGCACGTCAGTTTTACTTCCAGGGAAAAAGGCCGTAGTCTGTGCTTGGGGGCCTGTGGCTGGGAGTGGCCGGCTGGCGGCTTAAAATCCAGGCCGCGCTGGATGGTTCCCAGACCCAAGGGGGAACCAGTGCCTAGTCGGGTTGGTTTGATAGTACCAAGTGGTTCCTGCAATCTGCCAGCCAGAAGTTGGGCAGGTCAGTTTTACTTCCAGGGAAAAGGGCCGTAGTTTGTGCTTGGGGGCCTGTGGCTGGCAGTGGCCGGCTGGCTCCTGAAAATCCACGATACGCAGGATGGTTCCCAGATGAAAGGTGGCACCAGTGCCGAGTCGGGCTGGTTTGATAGTACCATGTGGCTCCTGCAATCTGCCAGCCAGAAGCGGGGTGGGTGAGTTTTGTTTGCCAGAGAAAAAGGCCGTGGTTTTTTTTCCGGGGCCTGTGGCCTGGAATGGCTGGCTGGTTCCTTGAATTCAACGCCGCGCCGGATGGTTCCTAGATGAAAGGTGGCACCAGTGCCGAGTCGGGCTGTTTTGATAGAGCCAAGTTGCTCCTGCAATCTGCCAGCCAGAAGATGGGCAGGTCAGTTTTACTTCCAGGGAAAAGGGCCGTAGTTTGTGTTCGGGGACCTTGGCTGGCAGTGACCGGCTGGCTCCTGAAAATCCACGATACGCAGGATGGTTCCCAGATGGAAGGTTGCACCAGTGCCGAGTCGGGCTGGTTTGATAGAGCCAAGTGGCTCCTGCAATCTGCCAGCCAGAAGCGAGGTGGGTGAGTTTTGTTTGCCAGAGGAAAAGGCCGTGGTTTTTTTTCCGGGGCCTGTGGCCGGGAATGGCCGGCTGGTTCCTGAAAATCCACGCCGCGCCGGATGGTTCCCAGATGAAAGGTGGCACCAGTGCCGAGTTGGGCTGGTTTGATAGAGCCAAGTTGCTCCTGCAATCTGCCAGCCAGAAGATGGGCAGGTGAGTTTTTCTTCCGGGGAAGAGGGCCGTTAGTGTGTGTTTGGGGCCTTAGGCTGGGAGTGGCCGGCTGGCTCCTGAAAATCCACGATACGCAGGATGATTCCCAGACCAAAGGGGCACCAGAGCCGAGTTGGGCTGGTTTGATAGAGCCAAGTGGCTCCTGCAATCTGCCAGCCAGAAGCGGGGCGGGTCAATTTTGTTTGCCAGGGAAAAGGGCTGTGGTTTGTTTTCCGGGGCCTGTGGCCTGGAGTGGCCGGCTATCTCCTGAAAATCCACAATACGCAGGATGGCTCCCAAATGAAAAATGGCACCAGTGCCAAGTCGGGCTGGATTGATAGTACGAAGTGGCTCCTGCAATCTGCCAGCCAGAAGATGGGGAGGTCAGTTTTACTTCCATGGAAAAGAGCCGTAGTTTGTGTTTGGGAGCCTGTGGCTGGGAGTGGCCGGCTGGCTCCTGAAAATCCACGATACGCAGGATGGTTCCCCGATGAAAGGGGGCACCACTGCAGAGTCGGGCTGGTTTGATAGAGCCAAGTGGCTCCTGCAATCTGCCAGCCAGAAGATGGGCACGTCAGTTTTACTTCCAGGGAAAAAGGCCGTAGTCTGTGCTTGGGGGCCTGTGGGTGGGAGTGGCCGGCTGGCGGCTTAAAATCCACGCCGCGCTGGATGGTTCCCAGACCCAAGGGGGAACCAGTGCCTAGTCGGGTTGGTTTGATAGTACCAAGTGGTTCCTGCAATCTGCCAGCCAGAAGTTGGGCAGGTCAGTTTTACTTCCAGGGAAAAGGGCCGTAGTTTGTGTTTGGGGGCCTGTGGCTGGCAGTGGCCGGCTGGCTCCTGAAAATCCACGATACGCAGGATGGTTCCCAGATGAAAGGTGGCACCAGTGCCGAGTCGGGCTGGTTTGATAGTACCATGTGGCTCCTGCAATCTGCCAGCCAGAAGCGGGGTGGGTGAGTTTTGTTTGCCAGAGAAAAAGGCCGTGGTTTTTTTTCCGGGGCCTGTGGCCTGGAATGGCTGGCTGGTTCCTTGAATTCAACGCCGCGCCGGATGGTTCCTAGATGAAAGGTGGCACCAGTGCCGAGTCGGGCTGTTTTGATAGAGCCAAGTTGCTCCTGCAATCTGCCAGCCAGAAGATGGGCAGGTCAGTTTTACTTCCAGGGAAAAGGGCCGTAGTTTGTGTTCGGGGACCTTGGCTGGCAGTGGCCGGCTGGCTCCTGAAAATCCACGATACGCAGGATGGTTCCCAGATGGAAGGTTGCACCAGTGCCGAGTCGGGCTGGTTTGATAGAGCCAAGTGGCTCCTGCAATCTGCCAGCCAGAAGCGGGGTGGGTGAGTTTTGTTTGCCAGAGGAAAAGGCCGTGGTTTTTTTTCCGGGGCCTGTGGCCGGGAATGGCCGGCTGGTTCCTGAAAATCCACGCCGCGCCGGATGGTTCCCCGATGAAAGGTGGCACCAGTGCCGAGTCGGGCTGTTTTGATAGAGCCAAGTTGCTCCTGCAATCTGCCAGCCAGAAGATGGGCAGGTGAGTTTTTCTTCCGGGGAAGAGGGCCGTTAGTGTGTGTTTGGGGCCTTAGGCTGGGAGTGGCCGGCTGGCTCCTGAAAATCCACGATACATAGGATGATTCCCAGACCAAAGGGGCACCAGAGCCGAGTCGGGCTGGTTTAATAGAGCCAAGTGGCTCCTGCAGTCTCCAAGCCAGAAGCGGCATGGGTGAGTTTTGTTTGCCAGAGAAAAAGTCCGTGGTTTTTTTTCCGGGGCCTGTAGCCTGGAATGGCCGGCTGGCTCCTGAAAATCCACAATACGCAGGATGGCTCACAAATGAAAAATGGCACCAGTGCCAAGTCGGGCTGGATTTATAATACCAAGTGGCTCCTGCAATCTGCCAGCCAGAAGATGGGCTGGTCAGTTTTACTTCCAGGGAAAAGGGCCGTAGTTTGTGTTTGGGGGCCTGTGGCTGGGAGTGGCCGGCTGTCTCCTGAAAATGCACGACACGCAGGATGGTTCCCAGATGAAAGGTGGCACCAGTGCCGAGTCGGGCTATTTTGATAGTGCCATGTGGCTCCTGCAATCTGCCAGCCAGAAGATGGGCAGGTCAGTTTTACTTCCAGGGAAAAGGGCCGGTAGTTTGTGTTTGGGGCCTGAGGCTGGGAGTGGAAGGCTGGCGGCTTAAAATCCACGCCGCGCAGGATGGTTCCCAGACCCATGTTGGAACCACTACCAAGTCGGGCTGGTTTGATAGTACCAAGTGGCTCCTGCAATCTGCCATCCAGACGATGGGCAGGTCAGTTTTACTTCCAGGGAAAAGGGCCGTAGTTTGTGTTTGGGGAACTGTGGCTGGCAGTGGCCGGCTGGCTCCTGAAAATCCACGATACGCAGGATGGTTCCCAGATGGAAGGTGGCACCAGTGCCGAGTCGGGCTGGTTTGATAGAGCCAAGTGTCTCCTGCAATCTGCCAGCAAGAAGCGGCGTAGGTGAGTTTTGTTTGCCAGAGTAAAAGGCCGTGGTTTTATTTCCGGGGCCTGTGGCCAGGAATGGCCGGCTGGTTCCTGAAAATCCACGCCGCGCTGGATGGTTCCCAGATGAAAAGTGGCACCAGTGCCGAGTCGGGCTGGTTTGATATAGCCAAGTGGCTCCTGCAATCTGCCAGCCAGAAGATGGGCAGGTCAGTTTTACTTCCAGGGAAAAGGGCCGTAGTTTGTGTTTGGGGACCTTGGCTGGCTGTGGCCGGCTGGCTCCTGAAAATCCACGATACGCAGGATGGTTCCCAGATGAAAGGTGGCACCAGTGCCGAGTCGGGCTGGTTTGATAGAGCCAAGTGTCTCCTGCAATTTGCCGGCCAGAAGATGGGCACGTCAGTTTTACTTCCAGGGAAAAAGGCCGTAGTCTGTGCTTGGGGGCCTGTGGCTGGGAGTGGCCGGCTGGCGGCTTAAAATCCAGGCCGCGCTGGATGGTTCCCAGACCCAAGGGGGAACCAGTGCCTAGTCGGGTTGGTTTGATAGTACCAAGTGGTTCCTGCAATCTGCCAGCCAGAAGATGGGCAGGTCAGTTTTACTTCCAGGGAAAAGGGCCGTAGTTTTGATTGGGGGCCTGTGTCTGGGAGTGGCCGGCTGGCTCCTGGAAATCCACGATATGCAGGATGGTTCCCAGATGAAAGGTGGCACCAGTGCCGAGTCGGGCTGCTTTTATAGAGCCAAGTGGCTCCCCCAATCTGCCAGCCAGAAGACGGGCAGGTCAGTTTTACGTCCAGGGAAAAGGGCCGTAGTTTGTGTTTGGGGGCCTGTGACTGAGAGCGGCCAGCTGGCTCCTGAAAATTCACGATACGCAAGATGGTTCCCACATGAAAGGTTGCACCAGTGCCGAGTCGGGCTGGTTTGTTAGAGCCAAGTGGCTCCTGCAATCTGCCAGCCAGAAGATGGACAGGTCAGTTTTACTTCCAGGCAAAAGGGCTGGTAGATTGTGTTTGGGGCCTGTGGCTGGGAGTGGCCGGCTGGCTCCTGAAAATCCACGACACGCAGGATGGTTCCCAGATGAAAGGTGGCACCAGTGCCGAGTCGGGCTGTTTTGATAGAGCCAATTGGCTCCTGCAATCTGCCAGCCAGAAGATGGGCAGGTCAGTTTTACTTCCAGGGAAACGGGCCGGTAGTTTTTGTTTTGGGGCCTGTGGCTGGAAGTGGCCGGCTGGCTCCTGAAAATCGACGTTACGCAGGATGGCTCCCAAATGAAAAATTGCACCAGTGCCGTGTTGGGCTGGTTTGAAAGTGCCAAGTGGCTCCTGCAATCCGACAGCCAGAAGATGGGCAGGTCAGTCTTACTCCCAGGGAAAATGCCGTAGTTTGTGTTTGGGGGCCTGTGGCTGGCAGTGGCCGGCTGGCGGCTTAAATTCCACGCCGCGCTGGATGGTTCCCAGACCCAAGGGGGCACCAGTGCCGAGTCAGGCTGGTTTGAAAGAGCCAAGTGCCTCCTGCAATCTGCCAGCCAGAAGATGGGCAGGTCTGTTTTACTTCCAGGGTAAAGGGCCGTAGCTTGTGTTTGGGGGCCTGTGTCTGGGAGTGGCTGGCTGGCTCCTGAAAATCTACGATACGCAGGTGGTTCTCCAATGAAAGGTGGCACCAGTGCGGAGTCGGGCTGGTTTGATAGAGCCAAGTGGCTCCTGCAATCTGACAGCCAGAAGAGGGGTGGGTGAGTTTTGTTTGCCAGGGAAAAGGGCCGTGGTTGTTTTCCGGGGCCTGTGGCCTGGAATGGCAGGCTGGCTCATTAAAATCCACGCCGCGCTGGATGGTTCCCAGATGAAAGGGGGAACCCGTGCCGAGTCGGGTTGGTTTGATAGTACCGAGTGGCTCCTGCAATCTGCCAGCCAGAAGATGGGCAGGTCAGTTTTACTTCCAGGGAAAAGGGCCGTAGATTTTGTTTGGGGGCCTGTGGCTGGCAGTGGCCGGCTGGCTCCAGAAAATCGACGTTACGCAGGATGGCTCCCAAATGAAAAATTGCACCAGTGCCGTGTCGGGCTGGTGTGATAGAGCCATGTGGCTCCTGCAATCTGCCAGCCAGATGCGGGGTGGGTGAGTTTTTTTTGCCAGAGAAAAAGGCCGTGGTTTTTTTTCCGGGGCCTGTGGCCTGGAATGGCTGGCTGGTTCCTTGAAATCAACGCCGCGCCGGATGGTTCCTAGATGAAAGGTGGCACCAGTGCCGAGTCGGGCTGTTTTGATAGAGCCAAGTTGCTCCTGCAATCTGCCAGCCAGAAGATGGGCAGGTCAGTTTCACTTCCAGGGAAAAGGGCCGTAGTTTGTGTTCGGGGACCTTGGCTGGCAGTGGCCGGCTGGCTCCTGAAAATCCACGATACGCAGGATGGTTCCAAGATGAAAGGTGGCACCAGTGCCAAGTCGGGCTGTTTTGATAGAGCCAAGTGGCTCCTGCAATCTGCCAGCCAGAAGATGGGGAGGTCAGTTTTACTTCCATGGAAAAGAGCCGTAGTTTGTGTTTGGGAGCCTGTGGCTGGCAGTGGCCGGCTGGCTCCTGAAAATCCACGATACGCAGGATGGTTCCCCGATGAAAGGGGGCACCACTGCAGAGTCGGGCTGGTTTGATAGAGCCAAGTGTCTCCTGCAATCTGCCAGCCAGAAGATGGGCACGTCAGTTTTACTTCCAGGGAAAAAGGCCGTAGTCTGTGCTTGGGGGCCTGTGGCTGGGAGTGGCCGGCTGGCGGCTTAAAATCCAGGCCGCGCTGGATGGTTCCCAGACCCAAGGGGGAACCAGTGCCTAGTCGGGTTGGTTTGATAGTACCAAGTGGTTCCTGCAATCTGCCAGCCAGAAGTTGGGCAGGTCAGTTTTACTTCCAGGGAAAAGGGCCGTAGTTTGTGTTTGGGGGCCTGTGGCTGGCAGTGGCCGGCTGGCTCCTGAAAATCCCCGATACACAGGATGGTTCCCAGATGAAAGGTGGCACCAGTGCCGAGTCGGGCTGGTTTGATAGTACCATGTGGCTCCTGCAATCTGCCAGCCAGAAGCGGGGTGGGTGAGTTTTGTTTGCCAGAGAAAAAGGCCGTGGTTTTTTTTCCGGGGCCTGTGGCCTGGAATGGCAGGCTGGTTCCTTGAATTCAACGCCGCGCCGGATGGTTCCTAGATGAAAGGTGGCACCAGTGCCGAGTCGGGCTGTTTTGATAGAGCCAAGTTGCTCCTGCAATCTGCCAGCCAGAAGATGGGCAGGTCAGTTTTACTTCCAGGGAAAAGGGCCGTAGTTTGTGTTCGGGGACCTTGGCTGGCAGTGGCCGGCTGGCTCCTGAAAATCCACGATACGCAGGATGGTTCCCAGATGGAAGGTTGCACCAGTGCCGAGTCGGGCTGGTTTGATAGAGCCAAGTGGCTCCTGCAATCTGCCAGCCAGAAGCGAGGTGGGTGAGTTTTGTTTGCCAGAGGAAAAGGCCGTGGTTTTTTTTCCGGGGCCTGTGGCCGGGAATGGCCGGCTGGTTCCTGAAAATCCACGCCGCGCCGGATGGTTCCCAGATGAAAGGTGGCACCAGTGCCGAGTTGGGCTGGTTTGATAGAGCCAAGTTGCTCCTGCAATCTGCCAGCCAGAAGATGGGCAGGTGAGTTTTTCTTCCGGGGAAGAGGGCCGTTAGTGTGTGTTTGGGGCCTTAGGCTGGGAGTGGCCGGCTGGCTCCTGAAAATCCACGATACGCAGGATGATTCCCAGACCAAAGGGGCACCAGAGCCGAGTTGGGCTGGTTTGATAGAGCCAAGTGGCTCCTGCAATCTGCCAGCCAGAAGCGGGGCGGGTCAGTTTTGTTTGCCAGGGAAAAGGGCTGTGGTTTGTTTTCCGGGGCCTGTGGCCTGGAGTGGCCGGCTAGCTCCTGAAAATCCACAATACGCAGGATGGCTCCCAAATGAAAAATGGCACCAGTGCCAAGTCGGGCTGGATTGATAGTACGAAGTGGCTCCTGCAATCTCCCAGCCAGAAGATGGGGAGGTCAGTTTTACTTCCATGGAAAAGAGCCGTAGTTTGTGTTTGGGAGCCTGTGGCTGGGAGTGGCCGGCTGGCTCCTGAAAATCCACGATACGCAGGATGGTTCCCCGATGAAAGGGGGCACCACTGCAGAGTCGGGCTGGTTTGATAGAGCCAAGTGGCTCCTGCAATCTGCCAGCCAGAAGATGGGCAGGTGAGTTTTTCTTCCGGGGAAGAGGGCCGTTAGTGTGTGTTTGGGGCCTTAGGCTGGGAGTGGCCGGCTGGCTCCTGAAAATCCACGATACATAGGATGATTCCCAGACCAAAGGGGCACCAGAGCCGAGTCGGGCTGGTTTGATAGAGCCAAGTGGCTCCTGCAATCTGCCAGCCAGAAGCGGGGCGGGTCAGTTTTGTTTGCCAGGGAAAAGGGCTGTGGTTTGTTTTCCGGGGCCTGTGGCCTGGAGTGGCCGGCTAGCTCCTGAAAATCCACGATACGCAGGATGGTTCCCAGATGGAAGGTTGCACCAGTGCCGAGTCGGGCTGGTTTGATAGAGCCAAGTGGCTCCTGCAATCTGCCAGCCAGAAGATGGGCACGTCAGTTTTACTTCCAGGGAAAAAGGCCGTAGTCTGTGCTTGGGGGCCTGTGGCTGGGAGTGGCCGGCTGGCGGCTTAAAATCCACGCCGCGCTGGATGGTTCCCAGACCCAAGGGGGAACCAGTGCCTAGTCGGGTTGGTTTGATAGTACCAAGTGGTTCCTGCAATCTGCCAGCCAGAAGTTGGGCAGGTCAGTTTTACTTCCAGGGAAAAGGGCCGTAGTTTGTGTTTGGGGGCCTGTGGCTGGCAGTGGCCGGCTGGCTCCTGAAAATCCACGATACGCAGGATGGTTCCCAGATGAAAGGTGGCACCAGTGCCGAGTCGGGCTGGTTTGATAGTACCATGTGGCTCCTGCAATCTGCCAGCCAGAAGCGGGGTGGGTGAGTTTTGTTTGCCAGAGAAAAAGGCCGTGGTTTTTTTTCCGGGGCCTGTGGCCTGGAATGGCTGGCTGGTTCCTTGAATTCAACGCCGCGCCGGATGGTTCCTAGATGAAAGGTGGCACCAGTGCCGAGTCGGGCTGTTTTGATAGAGCCAAGTTGCTCCTGCAATCTGCCAGCCAGAAGATGGGCAGGTCAGTTTTACTTCCAGGGAAAAGGGCCGTAGTTTGTGTTCGGGGACCTTGGCTGGCAGTGGCCGGCTGGCTCCTGAAAATCCACGATACACAGGATGGTTCCCAGATGGAAGGTTGCACCAGTGCCGAGTCGGGCTGGTTTGATAGAGCCAAGTGGCTCCTGCAATCTGCCAGCCAGAAGCGGGGTGGGTGAGTTTTGTTTGCCAGAGGAAAAGGCCGTGGTTTTTTTTCCGGGGCCTGTGGCCGGGAATGGCCGGCTGGTTCCTGAAAATCCACGCCGCGCCGGATGGTTCCCCGATGAAAGGTGGCACCAGTGCCGAGTCGGGCTGTTTTGATAGAGCCAAGTTGCTCCTGCAATCTGCCAGCCAGAAGATGGGCAGGTGAGTTTTTCTTCCGGGGAAGAGGGCCGTTAGTGTGTGTTTGGGGCCATAGGCTGGGAGTGGCCGGCTGGCTCCTGAAAATCCACGATACGCAGGATGATTCCCAGACCAAAGGGGCACCAGAGCCGAGTCGGGCTGGTTTGATAGAGCCAAGTGGCTCCTGCAATCTGCCAGCCAGAAGCGGGGCGGGTCAGTTTTGTTTGCCAGGGAAAAGGGCTGTGGTTTGTTTTCCGGGGCCTGTGGCCTGGAGTGGCCGGCTAACTCCTGAAAATCCACAATACGCAGGATGGCTCCCAAATGAAAAATGGCACCAGTGCCAAGTCGGGCTGGATTGATAGTACGAAGTGGCTCCTGCAATCTGCCAGCCAGAAGATGGGCAGGTCAGTTTTACTTCCAGGGAAAAGAGCCGTAGTTTCTGTTTGGGAGCCTGTGGCTGGGAGTGGCCGGCTGGCTCCTGAAAATCCACGATACGCAGGATTTTTCCCCGATGAAAGGTGGCACCACTGCCGAGTCGGGCTGGTTTGATAGAGCCATGTGGCTCCTGCAATCTGCCAGCCAGAAGATGGGCACGTCAGTTTTACTTCCAGGGAAAAAGGCCGTAGTCTGTGCTTGGGGGCCTGTGGCTGGGAGTGGCCGGCTGGCGGCGTAAATTCCACGCCGCGCTGGATGGTTCCCAGACCCAAGGGGGCACCAGTGCCGAGTCAGGCTGGTTTGATAGAGCCAAGTGCCTCCTGCAATCTGCCAGCCAGAAGATGCGCAGGTCAGTTTTACTTCCAGGGTAAAGGGCCGTAGTTTGTGTTTGGGGGCCTGTGTCTGGGAGTGGCTGGCTGGCTCCTGAAAATCTACGATACGCAGGTGGTTCTCCAATGAAAGGTGGCACCAGTGCCGAGTCGGGCTGGTTTGATAGAGCCAAGTGGCTCCTGCAATCTGCCAGCCAGAAGATGGGTGGGTGAATTTTGTTTGCCAGGGAAAAGGGCCGTGGTTGTTTTCCGGGGCCTGAGGCCTGGAATGGCAGGCTGGCTCATTAAAATCCACGCCGCGCTGGATGGTTCCCAGATGAAAGGGGGAACCCGTGCCGAGTCGGGTTGGTTTGATAGTACCAAGTGGCTCCTGCAATCTGCCAGCCAGAAGATGGGCAGGTCAGTTTTACTTCCAGGGAAAAGGGCCGTAGTTTGTGCTTGGGGGCCTGTGGCTGGGAGTGGCCGGCTGGCTCCTGAAAATCCACGATACGCAGGATGGTTCCCAGATGAAAGGTGGCACCAGTGCCGAGTCGGGCTGGTTTGATAGTACCATGTGGCTCCTGCAATCTGCCAGCCAGAAGCCGGGTGGGTGAGTTTTGTTTGCCAGAGAAAAAGGCCGTGGTTTTTTTTCCGGGGCCTGTGGCCTGGAATGGCTGGCTGGTTCCTTGAAATCAACGCCGCGCCGGATGGTTCCTAGATGAAAGGTGGCACCAGTGCCGAGTCGGGCTGTTTTGATAGAGCCAAGTTGCTCCTGCAATCTGCCAGCCAGAAGATGGGCAGGTCAGTTTTACTTCCAGGGAAAAGGGCCGTAGTTTGTGTTCGGGGACCTTGGCTGGCAGTGGCCGGCTGGCTCCTGAAAATCCACGATACGCAGGATGGTTCCCAGATGAAAGGTGGCACCAGTGCCGAGTCGGGCTGTTTTGATAGAGCCATGTGGCTCCTGCAATCTGCCAGCCAGAAGATGGGCAGGTCAGTTTTACTTGCATGGAAAAGAGCCGTAGTTTGTGTTTGGGAGCCTGTGGCTGGGAGTGGCCGGCTGGCTCATTAAAATCCACGCCGCGCTGGATGGTTCCCAGATGAAAGGGGGAACCCGTGCCGAGTCGGGTTGGTTTGATAGTACCGAGTGGCTCCTGCAATCTGCCAGCCAGAAGATGGGCAGGTCAGTTTTACTTCCAGGGAAAAGGGCCGTAGATTTTGTTTGGGGGCCTGTGGCTGGCAGTGGCCGGCTGGCTCCTGAAAATCTACGTTTTGCAGGATGGCTCCCAAATGAAAAATTGCACCAGTGCCGTGTCGGGCTGGTGTGATAGAGCCATGTGGCTCCTGCAATCTGCCAGCCAGATGCGGGGTGGGTGAGTTTTTTTTGCCAGAGAAAAAGGCCGTGGTTTTTTTTCCGGGGCCTGTGGCCTGGAATGGCTGGCTGGTTCCTTGAAATCAACGCCGCGCCGGATGGTTCCTAGATGAAAGGTGGCACCAGTGCCGAGTCGGGCTGTTTTGATAGAGCCAAGTTGCTCCTGCAATCTGCCAGCCAGAAGATGGGCAGGTCAGTTTCACTTCCAGGGAAAAGGGCCGTAGTTTGTGTTCGGGGACCTTGGCTGGCAGTGGCCGGCTGGCTCCTGAAAATCCACGATACGCAGGATGGTTCCAAGATGAAAGGTTGCACCAGTGCCAAGTCGGGCTGTTTTGATAGAGCCAAGTGGCTCCTGCAATCTGCCAGCCAGAAGATGGGCAGGTCAGTTTTACTTCCATGGAAAAGAGCCGTAGTTTGTGTTTGGGAGCCTGTGGCTGGCAGTGGCCGGCTGGCTCCTGAAAATCCACGATACGCAGGATGGTTCCCCGATGAAAGGGGGCACCACTGCAGAGTCGGGCTGGTTTGATAGAGCCAAGTGGCTCCTGCAATCTGCCAGCCAGAAGATGGGCACGTCAGTTTTACTTCCAGGGAAAAAGGCCGTAGTCTGTGCTTGGGGGCCTGTGGCTGGGAGTGGCCGGCTGGCGGCTTAAAATCCAGGCCGCGCTGGATGGTTCCCAGACCCAAGGGGGAACCAGTGCCTAGTCGGGTTGGTTTGATAGTACCAAGTGGTTCCTGCAATCTGCCAGCCAGAAGTTGGGCACGTCAGTTTTACTTCCAGGGAAAAGGGCCGTAGTTTGTGTTTGGGGGCCTGTGGCTGGCAGTGGCCGGCTGGCTCCTGAAAATCCCCGATACACAGGATGGTTCCCAGATGAAAGGTGGCACCAGTGCCGAGTCGGGCTGGTTTGATAGTACCATGTGGCTCCTGCAATCTGCCAGCCAGAAGCGGGGTGGGTGAGTTTTGTTTGCCAGAGAAAAAGGCCGTGGTTTTTTTTCCGGGGCCTGTGGCCTGGAATGGCTGGCTGGTTCCTTGAATTCAACGCCACGCCGGATGGTTCCCAGATGAAAGGTGGCACCAGTGCCGAGTCGGGCTGTTTTGATAGAGCCATGTGGCTCCTGCAATCTGCCAGCCAGAAGATGGGCAGGTCAGTTTTACTTGCATGGAAAAGAGCCGTAGTTTGTGTTTGGGAGCCTGTGGCTGGGAGTGGCCGGCTGGCTCATTAAAATCCACGATACGCTGGATGGTTCCCAGATGAAAGGGGGAACCCGTGCCGAGTCGGGTTGGTTTGATAGTACCGAGTGGCTCCTGCAATCTGCCAGCCAGAAGATGGGCAGGTCAGTTTTACTTCCAGGGAAAAGGGCCGTAGATTTTGTTTGGGGGCCTGTGGCTGGCAGTGGCCGGCTGGCGGCTTAAAATCCACGCCGCGCTGGATGGTTCCCAGACCCAAGGGGGAACCAGTGCCTAGTCGGGTTGGTTTGATAGTACCAAGTGGTTCCTGCAATCTGCCAGCCAGAAGTTGGGCACGTCAGTTTTACTTCCAGGGAAAAAGGCCGTAGTCTGTGCTTGGGGGCCTGTGGCTGGGAGTGGCCGGCTGGCGGCGTAAATTCCACGCCGCGCTGGATGGTTCCCAGACCCAAGGGGGCACCAGTGCCGAGTCAGGCTGGTTTGATAGAGCCAAGTGCCTCCTGCAATCTGCCAGCCAGAAGATGCGCAGGTCAGTTTTACTTCCAGGGTAAAGGGCCGTAGTTTGTGTTTGGGGGCCTGTGTCTGGGAGTGGCTGGCTGGCTCCTGAAAATCTACGATACGCAGGTGGTTCTCCAATGAAAGGTGGCACCAGTGCCGAGTCGGGCTGGTTTGATAGAGCCAAGTGGCTCCTGCAATCTGCCAGCCAGAAGATGGGTGGGTGAATTTTGTTTGCCAGGGAAAAGGGCCGTGGTTGTTTTCCGGGGCCTGAGGCCTGGAATGGCAGGCTGGCTCATTAAAATCCACGCCGCGCTGGATGGTTCCCAGATGAAAGGGGGAACCCGTGCCGAGTCGGGTTGGTTTGATAGTACCAAGTGGCTCCTGCAATCTGCCAGCCAGAAGATGGGCAGGTCAGTTTTACTTCCAGGGAAAAGGGCCGTAGTTTGTGCTTGGGGGCCTGTGGCTGGGAGTGGCCGGCTGGCTCCTGAAAATCCACGATACGCAGGATGGTTCCCAGATGAAAGGTGGCACCAGTGCCGAGTCGGGCTGGTTTGATAGTACCATGTGGCTCCTGCAATCTGCCAGCCAGAAGCGGGGTGGGTGAGTTTTGTTTGCCAGAGAAAAAGGCCGTGGTTTTTTTTCCGGGGCCTGTGGCCTGGAATGGCTGGCTGGTTCCTTGAAATCAACGCCGCGCCGGATGGTTCCTAGATGAAAGGTGGCACCAGTGCCGAGTCGGGCTGTTTTGATAGAGCCAAGTTGCTCCTGCAATCTGCCAGCCAGAAGATGGGCAGGTCAGTTTTACTTCCAGGGAAAAGGGCCGTAGTTTGTGTTCGGGGACCTTGGCTGGCAGTGGCCGGCTGGCTCCTGAAAATCCACGATACGCAGGATGGTTCCAAGATGAAAGGTGGCACCAGTGCCGAGTCGGGCTGTTTTGATAGAGCCATGTGGCTCCTGCAATCTGCCAGCCAGAAGATGGGCAGGTCAGTTTTACTTGCATGGAAAAGAGCCGTAGTTTGTGTTTGGGAGCCTGTGGCTGGGAGTGGCCGGCTGGCTCATTAAAATCCACGCCGCGCTGGATGGTTCCCAGATGAAAGGGGGAACCCGTGCCGAGTCGGGTTGGTTTGATAGTACCGAGTGGCTCCTGCAATCTGCCAGCCAGAAGATGGGCAGGTCAGTTTTACTTCCAGGGAAAAGGGCCGTAGATTTTGTTTGGGGGCCTGTGGCTGGCAGTGGCCGGCTGGCTCCAGAAAATCGACGTTACGCAGGATGGCTCCCAAATGAAAAATTGCACCAGTGCCGTGTCGGGCTGGTGTGATAGAGCCATGTGGCTCCTGCAATCTGCCAGCCAGATGCGGGGTGGGTGAGTTTTTTTTGCCAGAGAAAAAGGCCGTGGTTTTTTTTCCGGGGCCTGTGGCCTGGAATGGCTGGCTGGTTCCTTGAAATCAACGCCGCGCCGGATGGTTCCTAGATGAAAGGTGGCACCAGTGCCGAGTCGGGCTGTTTTGATAGAGCCAAGTTGCTCCTGCAATCTGCCAGCCAGAAGATGGGCAGGTCAGTTTCACTTCCAGGGAAAAGGGCCGTAGTTTGTGTTCGGGGACCTTGGCTGGCAGTGGCCGGCTGGCTCCTGAAAATCCACGATACGCAGGATGGTTCCAAGATGAAAGGTGGCACCAGTGCCAAGTCGGGCTGTTTTGATAGAGCCAAGTGGCTCCTGCAATCTGCCAGCCAGAAGATGGGGCAGGTCAGTTTTACTTCCATGGAAAAGAGCCGTAGTTTGTGTTTGGGAGCCTGTGGCTGGCAGTGGCCGGCTGGCTCCTGAAAATCCACGATACGCAGGATGGTTCCCCGATGAAAGGGGGCACCACTGCAGAGTCGGGCTGGTTTGATAGAGCCAAGTGGCTCCTGCAATCTGCCAGCCAGAAGATGGGCAGGTGAGTTTTTCTTCCGGGGAAGAGGGCCGTTAGTGTGTGTTTGGGGCCTTAGGCTGGGAGTGGCCGGCTGGCTCCTGAAAATCCACGATACATAGGATGATTCCCAGACCAAAGGGGCACCAGAGCCGAGTCGGGCTGGTTTGATAGAGCCAAGTGGCTCCTGCAATCTGCCAGCCAGAAGCGGGGCGGGTCAGTTTTGTTTGCCAGGGAAAAGGGCTGTGGTTTGTTTTCCGGGGCCTGTGGCCTGGAGTGGCCGGCTAGCTCCTGAAAATCCACGATACGCAGGATGGTTCCCAGATGGAAGGTTGCACCAGTGCCGAGTCGGGCTGGTTTGATAGAGCCAAGTGGCTCCTGCAATCTGCCAGCCAGAAGATGGGCACGTCAGTTTTACTTCCAGGGAAAAAGGCCGTAGTCTGTGCTTGGGGGCCTGTGGCTGGGAGTGGCCGGCTGGCGGCTTAAAATCCACGCCGCTCTGGATGGTTCCCAGACCCAAGGGGGAACCAGTGCCTAGTCGGGTTGGTTTGATAGTACCAAGTGGTTCCTGCAATCTGCCAGCCAGAAGTTGGGCAGGTCAGTTTTACTTCCAGGGAAAAGGGCCGTAGTTTGTGTTTGGGGGCCTGTGGCTGGCAGTGGCCGGCTGGCTCCTGAAAATCCACGATACGCAGGATGGTTCCCAGATGAAAGGTGGCACCAGTGCCGAGTCGGGCTGGTTTGATAGTACCATGTGGCTCCTGCAATCTGCCAGCCAGAAGCGGGGTGGGTGAGTTTTGTTTGCCAGAGAAAAAGGCCGTGGTTTTTTTTCCGGGGCCTGTGGCCTGGAATGGCTGGCTGGTTCCTTGAATTCAACGCCGCGCCGGATGGTTCCTAGATGAAAGGTGGCACCAGTGCCGAGTCGGGCTGTTTTGATAGAGCCAAGTTGCTCCTGCAATCTGCCAGCCAGAAGATGGGCAGGTCAGTTTTACTTCCAGGGAAAAGGGCCGTAGTTTGTGTTCGGGGACCTTGGCTGGCAGTGGCCGGCTGGCTCCTGAAAATCCACGATACACAGGATGGTTCCCAGATGGAAGGTTGCACCAGTGCCGAGTCGGGCTGGTTTGATAGAGCCAAGTGGCTCCTGCAATCTGCCAGCCAGAAGCGGGGTGGGTGAGTTTTGTTTGCCAGAGGAAAAGGCCGTGGTTTTTTTTCCGGGGCCTGTGGCCGGGAATGGCCGGCTGGTTCCTGAAAATCCACGCCGCGCCGGATGGTTCCCAGACCCAAGGTGGCACCAGTGCCGAGTCGGGCTGTTTTGATAGAGCCAAGTTGCTCCTGCAATCTGCCAGCCAGAAGATGGGCAGGTGAGTTTTTCTTCCGGGGAAGAGGGCCGTTAGTGTGTGTTTGGGGCCATAGGCTGGGAGTGGCCGGCTGGCTCCTGAAAATCCACGATACGCAGGATGATTCCCAGACCAAAGGGGCACCAGAGCCGAGTCGGGCTGGTTTGATAGAGCCAAGTGGCTCCTGCAATCTGCCAGCCAGAAGCGGGGCGGGTCAGTTTTGTTTGCCAGGGAAAAGGGCTGTGGTTTGTTTTCCGGGGCCTGTGGCCTGGAGTGGCCGGCTAACTCCTGAAAATCCACAATACGCAGGATGGCTCCCAAATGAAAAATGGCACCAGTGCCAAGTCGGGCTGGATTGATAGTACGAAGTGGCTCCTGCAATCTGCCAGCCAGAAGATGGGCAGGTCAGTTTTACTTCCAGGGAAAAGAGCCGTAGTTTCTGTTTGGGAGCCTGTGGCTGGGAGTGGCCGGCTGGCTCCTGAAAATCCACGATACGCAGGATTTTTCCCCGATGAAAGGTGGCACCACTGCCGAGTCGGGCTGGTTTGATAGAGCCATGTGGCTCCTGCAATCTGCCAGCCAGAAGATGGGCACGTCAGTTTTACTTCCAGGGAAAAAGGCCGTAGTCTGTGCTTGGGGGCCTGTGGCTGGGAGTGGCCGGCTGGCGGCGTAAATTCCACGCCGCGCTGGATGGTTCCCAGACCCAAGGGGGCACCAGTGCCGAGTCAGGCTGGTTTGATAGAGCCAAGTGCCTCCTGCAATCTGCCAGCCAGAAGATGCGCAGGTCAGTTTTACTTCCAGGGTAAAGGGCCGTAGTTTGTGTTTGGGGGCCTGTGTCTGGGAGTGGCTGGCTGGCTCCTGAAAATCTACGATACGCAGGTGGTTCTCCAATGAAAGGTGGCACCAGTGCCGAGTCGGGCTGGTTTGATAGAGCCAAGTGGCTCCTGCAATCTGCCAGCCAGAAGATGGGTGGGTGAATTTTGTTTGCCAGGGAAAAGGGCCGTGGTTGTTTTCCGGGGCCTGAGGCCTGGAATGGCAGGCTGGCTCATTAAAATCCACGCCGCGCTGGATGGTTCCCAGATGAAAGGGGGAACCCGTGCCGAGTCGGGTTGGTTTGATAGTACCAAGTGGCTCCTGCAATCTGCCAGCCAGAAGATGGGCAGGTCAGTTTTACTTCCAGGGAAAAGGGCCGTAGTTTGTGCTTGGGGGCCTGTGGCTGGGAGTGGCCGGCTGGCTCCTGAAAATCCACGATACGCAGGATGGTTCCCAGATGAAAGGTGGCACCAGTGCCGAGTCGGGCTGGTTTGATAGTACCATGTGGCTCCTGCAATCTGCCAGCCAGAAGCCGGGTGGGTGAGTTTTGTTTGCCAGAGAAAAAGGCCGTGGTTTTTTTTCCGGGGCCTGTGGCCTGGAATGGCTGGCTGGTTCCTTGAAATCAACGCCGCGCCGGATGGTTCCTAGATGAAAGGTGGCACCAGTGCCGAGTCGGGCTGTTTTGATAGAGCCAAGTTGCTCCTGCAATCTGCCAGCCAGAAGATGGGCAGGTCAGTTTTACTTCCAGGGAAAAGGGCCGTAGTTTGTGTTCGGGGACCTTGGCTGGCAGTGGCCGGCTGGCTCCTGAAAATCCACGATACGCAGGATGGTTCCCAGATGAAAGGTGGCACCAGTGCCGAGTCGGGCTGTTTTGATAGAGCCATGTGGCTCCTGCAATCTGCCAGCCAGAAGATGGGCAGGTCAGTTTTACTTGCATGGAAAAGAGCCGTAGTTTGTGTTTGGGAGCCTGTGGCTGGGAGTGGCCGGCTGGCTCATTAAAATCCACGCCGCGCTGGATGGTTCCCAGATGAAAGGGGGAACCCGTGCCGAGTCGGGTTGGTTTGATAGTACCGAGTGGCTCCTGCAATCTGCCAGCCAGAAGATGGGCAGGTCAGTTTTACTTCCAGGGAAAAGGGCCGTAGATTTTGTTTGGGGGCCTGTGGCTGGCAGTGGCCGGCTGGCTCCTGAAAATCTACGTTTTGCAGGATGGCTCCCAAATGAAAAATTGCACCAGTGCCGTGTCGGGCTGGTGTGATAGAGCCATGTGGCTCCTGCAATCTGCCAGCCAGATGCGGGGTGGGTGAGTTTTTTTTGCCAGAGAAAAAGGCCGTGGTTTTTTTTCCGGGGCCTGTGGCCTGGAATGGCTGGCTGGTTCCTTGAAATCAACGCCGCGCCGGATGGTTCCTAGATGAAAGGTGGCACCAGTGCCGAGTCGGGCTGTTTTGATAGAGCCAAGTTGCTCCTGCAATCTGCCAGCCAGAAGATGGGCAGGTCAGTTTCACTTCCAGGGAAAAGGGCCGTAGTTTGTGTTCGGGGACCTTGGCTGGCAGTGGCCGGCTGGCTCCTGAAAATCCACGATACGCAGGATGGTTCCAAGATGAAAGGTTGCACCAGTGCCAAGTCGGGCTGTTTTGATAGAGCCAAGTGGCTCCTGCAATCTGCCAGCCAGAAGATGGGCAGGTCAGTTTTACTTCCATGGAAAAGAGCCGTAGTTTGTGTTTGGGAGCCTGTGGCTGGCAGTGGCCGGCTGGCTCCTGAAAATCCACGATACGCAGGATGGTTCCCCGATGAAAGGGGGCACCACTGCAGAGTCGGGCTGGTTTGATAGAGCCAAGTGGCTCCTGCAATCTGCCAGCCAGAAGATGGGCACGTCAGTTTTACTTCCAGGGAAAAAGGCCGTAGTCTGTGCTTGGGGGCCTGTGGCTGGGAGTGGCCGGCTGGCGGCTTAAAATCCAGGCCGCGCTGGATGGTTCCCAGACCCAAGGGGGAACCAGTGCCTAGTCGGGTTGGTTTGATAGTACCAAGTGGTTCCTGCAATCTGCCAGCCAGAAGTTGGGCACGTCAGTTTTACTTCCAGGGAAAAGGGCCGTAGTTTGTGTTTGGGGGCCTGTGGCTGGCAGTGGCCGGCTGGCTCCTGAAAATCCCCGATACACAGGATGGTTCCCAGATGAAAGGTGGCACCAGTGCCGAGTCGGGCTGGTTTGATAGTACCATGTGGCTCCTGCAATCTGCCAGCCAGAAGCGGGGTGGGTGAGTTTTGTTTGCCAGAGAAAAAGGCCGTGGTTTTTTTTCCGGGGCCTGTGGCCTGGAATGGCTGGCTGGTTCCTTGAATTCAACGCCGCGCCGGATGGTTCCCAGATGAAAGGTGGCACCAGTGCCGAGTCGGGCTGTTTTGATAGAGCCATGTGGCTCCTGCAATCTGCCAGCCAGAAGATGGGCAGGTCAGTTTTACTTGCATGGAAAAGAGCCGTAGTTTGTGTTTGGGAGCCTGTGGCTGGGAGTGGCCGGCTGGCTCATTAAAATCCACGATACGCTGGATGGTTCCCAGATGAAAGGGGGAACCCGTGCCGAGTCGGGTTGGTTTGATAGTACCGAGTGGCTCCTGCAATCTGCCAGCCAGAAGATGGGCAGGTCAGTTTTACTTCCAGGGAAAAGGGCCGTAGATTTTGTTTGGGGGCCTGTGGCTGGCAGTGGCCGGCTGGCGGCTTAAAATCCACGCCGCGCTGGATGGTTCCCAGACCCAAGGGGGAACCAGTGCCTAGTCGGGTTGGTTTGATAGTACCAAGTGGTTCCTGCAATCTGCCAGCCAGAAGTTGGGCACGTCAGTTTTACTTCCAGGGAAAAAGGCCGTAGTCTGTGCTTGGGGGCCTGTGGCTGGGAGTGGCCGGCTGGCGGCGTAAATTCCACGCCGCGCTGGATGGTTCCCAGACCCAAGGGGGCACCAGTGCCGAGTCAGGCTGGTTTGATAGAGCCAAGTGCCTCCTGCAATCTGCCAGCCAGAAGATGCGCAGGTCAGTTTTACTTCCAGGGTAAAGGGCCGTAGTTTGTGTTTGGGGGCCTGTGTCTGGGAGTGGCTGGCTGGCTCCTGAAAATCTACGATACGCAGGTGGTTCTCCAATGAAAGGTGGCACCAGTGCCGAGTCGGGCTGGTTTGATAGAGCCAAGTGGCTCCTGCAATCTGCCAGCCAGAAGATGGGTGGGTGAATTTTGTTTGCCAGGGAAAAGGGCCGTGGTTGTTTTCCGGGGCCTGAGGCCTGGAATGGCAGGCTGGCTCATTAAAATCCACGCCGCGCTGGATGGTTCCCAGATGAAAGGGGGAACCCGTGCCGAGTCGGGTTGGTTTGATAGTACCAAGTGGCTCCTGCAATCTGCCAGCCAGAAGATGGGCAGGTCAGTTTTACTTCCAGGGAAAAGGGCCGTAGTTTGTGCTTGGGGGCCTGTGGCTGGGAGTGGCCGGCTGGCTCCTGAAAATCCACGATACGCAGGATGGTTCCCAGATGAAAGGTGGCACCAGTGCCGAGTCGGGCTGGTTTGATAGTACCATGTGGCTCCTGCAATCTGCCAGCCAGAAGCGGGGTGGGTGAGTTTTGTTTGCCAGAGAAAAAGGCCGTGGTTTTTTTTCCGGGGCCTGTGGCCTGGAATGGCTGGCTGGTTCCTTGAAATCAACGCCGCGCCGGATGGTTCCTAGATGAAAGGTGGCACCAGTGCCGAGTCGGGCTGTTTTGATAGAGCCAAGTTGCTCCTGCAATCTGCCAGCCAGAAGATGGGCAGGTCAGTTTTACTTCCAGGGAAAAGGGCCGTAGTTTGTGTTCGGGGACCTTGGCTGGCAGTGGCCGGCTGGCTCCTGAAAATCCACGATACGCAGGATGGTTCCAAGATGAAAGGTGGCACCAGTGCCGAGTCGGGCTGTTTTGATAGAGCCATGTGGCTCCTGCAATCTGCCAGCCAGAAGATGGGCAGGTCAGTTTTACTTGCATGGAAAAGAGCCGTAGTTTGTGTTTGGGAGCCTGTGGCTGGGAGTGGCCGGCTGGCTCATTAAAATCCACGCCGCGCTGGATGGTTCCCAGATGAAAGGGGGAACCCGTGCCGAGTCGGGTTGGTTTGATAGTACCGAGTGGCTCCTGCAATCTGCCAGCCAGAAGATGGGCAGGTCAGTTTTACTTCCAGGGAAAAGGGCCGTAGATTTTGTTTGGGGGCCTGTGGCTGGCAGTGGCCGGCTGGCTCCAGAAAATCGACGTTACGCAGGATGGCTCCCAAATGAAAAATTGCACCAGTGCCGTGTCGGGCTGGTGTGATAGAGCCATGTGGCTCCTGCAATCTGCCAGCCAGATGCGGGGTGGGTGAGTTTTTTTTGCCAGAGAAAAAGGCCGTGGTTTTTTTTCCGGGGCCTGTGGCCTGGAATGGCTGGCTGGTTCCTTGAAATCAACGCCGCGCCGGATGGTTCCTAGATGAAAGGTGGCACCAGTGCCGAGTCGGGCTGTTTTGATAGAGCCAAGTTGCTCCTGCAATCTGCCAGCCAGAAGATGGGCAGGTCAGTTTCACTTCCAGGGAAAAGGGCCGTAGTTTGTGTTCGGGGACCTTGGCTGGCAGTGGCCGGCTGGCTCCTGAAAATCCACGATACGCAGGATGGTTCCAAGATGAAAGGTGGCACCAGTGCCAAGTCGGGCTGTTTTGATAGAGCCAAGTGGCTCCTGCAATCTGCCAGCCAGAAGATGGGGCAGGTCAGTTTTACTTCCATGGAAAAGAGCCGTAGTTTGTGTTTGGGAGCCTGTGGCTGGCAGTGGCCGGCTGGCTCCTGAAAATCCACGATACGCAGGATGGTTCCCCGATGAAAGGGGGCACCACTGCAGAGTCGGGCTGGTTTGATAGAGCCAAGTGGCTCCTGCAATCTGCCAGCCAGAAGATGGGCACGTCAGTTTTACTTCCAGGGAAAAAGGCCGTAGTCTGTGCTTGGGGGCCTGTGGCTGGGAGTGGCCGGCTGGCGGCTTAAAATCCAGGCCGCGCTGGATGGTTCCCAGACCCAAGGGGGAACCAGTGCCTAGTCGGGTTGGTTTGATAGTACCAAGTGGTTCCTGCAATCTGCCAGCCAGAAGTTGGGCAGGTCAGTTTTACTTCCAGGGAAAAGGGCCGTAGTTTGTGTTTGGGGGCCTGTGGCTGGCAGTGGCCGGCTGGCTCCTGAAAATCCCCGATACACAGGATGGTTCCCAGATGAAAGGTGGCACCAGTGCCGAGTCGGGCTGGTTTGATAGTACCATGTGGCTCCTGCAATCTGCCAGCCAGAAGCGGGGTGGGTGAGTTTTGTTTGCCAGAGAAAAAGGCCGTGGTTTTTTTTCCGGGGCCTGTGGCCTGGAATGGCTGGCTGGTTCCTTGAATTCAACGCCGCGCCGGATGGTTCCCAGATGAAAGGTGGCACCAGTGCCGAGTCGGGCTGTTTTGATAGAGCCATGTGGCTCCTGCAATCTGCCAGCCAGAAGATGGGCAGGTCAGTTTTACTTGCATGGAAAAGAGCCGTAGTTTGTGTTTGGGAGCCTGTGGCTGGGAGTGGCCGGCTGGCTCATTAAAATCCACGATACGCTGGATGGTTCCCAGATGAAAGGGGGAACCCGTGCCGAGTCGGGTTGGTTTGATAGTACCGAGTGGCTCCTGCAATCTGCCAGCCAGAAGATGGGCAGGTCAGTTTTACTTCCAGGGAAAAGGGCCGTAGATTTTGTTTGGGGGCCTGTGGCTGGCAGTGGCCGGCTGGCGGCTTAAAATCCACGCCGCGCTGGATGGTTCCCAGACCCAAGGGGGAACCAGTGCCTAGTCGGGTTGGTTTGATAGTACCAAGTGGTTCCTGCAATCTGCCAGCCAGAAGTTGGGCACGTCAGTTTTACTTCCAGGGAAAAAGGCCGTAGTCTGTGCTTGGGGGCCTGTGGCTGGGAGTGGCCGGCTGGCGGCGTAAATTCCACGCCGCGCTGGATGGTTCCCAGACCCAAGGGGGCACCAGTGCCGAGTCAGGCTGGTTTGATAGAGCCAAGTGCCTCCTGCAATCTGCCAGCCAGAAGATGCGCAGGTCAGTTTTACTTCCAGGGTAAAGGGCCGTAGTTTGTGTTTGGGGGCCTGTGTCTGGGAGTGGCTGGCTGGCTCCTGAAAATCTACGATACGCAGGTGGTTCTCCAATGAAAGGTGGCACCAGTGCCGAGTCGGGCTGGTTTGATAGAGCCAAGTGGCTCCTGCAATCTGCCAGCCAGAAGATGGGTGGGTGAATTTTGTTTGCCAGGGAAAAGGGCCGTGGTTGTTTTCCGGGGCCTGAGGCCTGGAATGGCAGGCTGGCTCATTAAAATCCACGCCGCGCTGGATGGTTCCCAGATGAAAGGGGGAACCCGTGCCGAGTCGGGTTGGTTTGATAGTACCAAGTGGCTCCTGCAATCTGCCAGCCAGAAGATGGGCACGTCAGTTTTACTTCCAGGGAAAAGGGCCGTAGTTTGTGCTTGGGGGCCTGTGGCTGGGAGTGGCCGGCTGGCTCCTGAAAATCCACGATACGCAGGATGGTTCCCAGATGAAAGGTGGCACCAGTGCCGAGTCGGGCTGGTTTGATAGTACCATGTGGCTCCTGCAATCTGCCAGCCAGAAGCGGGGTGGGTGAGTTTTGTTTGCCAGAGAAAAAGGCCGTGGTTTTTTTTCCGGGGACTGTGGCCTGGAATGGCTGGCTGGTTCCTTGAAATCAACGCCGCGCCGGATGGTTCCTAGATGAAAGGTGGCACCAGTGCCGAGTCGGGCTGTTTTGATAGAGCCAAGTTGCTCCTGCAATCTGCCAGCCAGAAGATGGGCAGGTCAGTTTTACTTCCAGGGAAAAGGGCCGTAGTTTGTGTTCGGGGACCTTGGCTGGCAGTGGCCGGCTGGCTCCTGAAAATCCACGATACGCAGGATGGTTCCAAGATGAAAGGTGGCACCAGTGCCGAGTCGGGCTGTTTTGATAGAGCCATGTGGCTCCTGCAATCTGCCAGCCAGAAGATGGGCAGGTCAGTTTTACTTGCATGGAAAAGAGCCGTAGTTTGTGTTTGGGAGCCTGTGGCTGGGAGTGGCCGGCTGGCTCATTAAAATCCACGCCGCGCTGGATGGTTCCCAGATGAAAGGGGGAACCCGTGCCGAGTCGGGTTGGTTTGATAGTACCGAGTGGCTCCTGCAATCTGCCAGCCAGAAGATGGGCAGGTCAGTTTTACTTCCAGGGAAAAGGGCCGTAGATTTTGTTTGGGGGCCTGTGGCTGGCAGTGGCCGGCTGGCTCCAGAAAATCGACGTTACGCAGGATGGCTCCCAAATGAAAAATTGCACCAGTGCCGTGTCGGGCTGGTGTGATAGAGCCATGTGGCTCCTGCAATCTGCCAGCCAGATGCGGGGTGGGTGAGTTTTTTTTGCCAGAGAAAAAGGCCGTGGTTTTTTTTCCGGGGCCTGTGGCCTGGAATGGCTGGCTGGTTCCTTGAAATCAACGCCGCGCCGGATGGTTCCTAGATGAAAGGTGGCACCAGTGCCGAGTCGGGCTGTTTTGATAGAGCCAAGTTGCTCCTGCAATCTGCCAGCCAGAAGATGGGCAGGTCAGTTTCACTTCCAGGGAAAAGGGCCGTAGTTTGTGTTCGGGGACCTTGGCTGGCAGTGGCCGGCTGGCTCCTGAAAATCCACGATACGCAGGATGGTTCCAAGATGAAAGGTGGCACCAGTGCCAAGTCGGGCTGTTTTGATAGAGCCAAGTGGCTCCTGCAATCTGCCAGCCAGAAGATGGGGCAGGTCAGTTTTACTTCCATGGAAAAGAGCCGTAGTTTGTGTTTGGGAGCCTGTGGCTGGGAGTGGCCGGCTGGCTCCTGAAAATCCACGATACGCAGGATGGTTCCCCGATGAAAGGGGGCACCACTGCAGAGTCGGGCTGGTTTGATAGAGCCAAGTGGCTCCTGCAATCTGCCAGCCAGAAGATGGGCACGTCAGTTTTACTTCCAGGGAAAAAGGCCGTAGTCTGTGCTTGGGGGCCTGTGGCTGGGAGTGGCCGGCTGGCGGCTTAAAATCCAGGCCGCGCTGGATGGTTCCCAGACCCAAGGGGGAACCAGTGCCTAGTCGGGTTGGTTTGATAGTACCAAGTGGTTCCTGCAATCTGCCAGCCAGAAGTTGGGCAGGTCAGTTTTACTTCCAGGGAAAAGGGCCGTAGTTTGTGTTTGGGGGCCTGTGGCTGGCAGTGGCCGGCTGGCTCCTGAAAATCCCCGATACACAGGATGGTTCCCAGATGAAAGGTGGCACCAGTGCCGAGTCGGGCTGGTTTGATAGTACCATGTGGCTCCTGCAATCTGCCAGCCAGAAGCGGGGTGGGTGAGTTTTGTTTGCCAGAGAAAAAGGCCGTGGTTTTTTTTCCGGGGCCTGTGGCCTGGAATGGCTGGCTGGTTCCTTGAATTCAACGCCGCGCCGGATGGTTCCCAGATGAAAGGTGGCACCAGTGCCGAGTCGGGCTGTTTTGATAGAGCCATGTGGCTCCTGCAATCTGCCAGCCAGAAGATGGGCAGGTCAGTTTTACTTGCATGGAAAAGAGCCGTAGTTTGTGTTTGGGAGCCTGTGGCTGGGAGTGGCCGGCTGGCTCATTAAAATCCACGATACGCTGGATGGTTCCCAGATGAAAGGGGGAACCCGTGCCGAGTCGGGTTGGTTTGATAGTACCGAGTGGCTCCTGCAATCTGCCAGCCAGAAGTTGGGCAGGTCAGTTTTGCTTCCAGGGAAAAGGGCCGTAGTTTTTGTTTCTGGGCCTGTGGCTGGCAGTGGCCGGCTGGCTCCTGAAAATCCACGATACGCAGGATGGTTCCCAGATGAAAGGTGGCACCAGTGCCGAGTCGGGCTGGTTTGATAGTACCATGTGGCTCCTGCAATCTGCCAGCCAGAAGACGGGCAGGTCAGTCTTACTCCCAGGGAAAGTGCCGTAGTTTGTGTTTGGGGGCCTGTGGCTGGCAGTGGCCAGCTGGCTCCTGGAAATCCAGGATACGCAGGATGGTTCCCATATGAAAGGTGGCACCAGTGCCGAGTCGGGCTGCTTTTATAGAGCCAAGTGGCTCCCACAATCTGCCAGCCAGGAGATGGGCAGGTCAGTTTTACGTCCAGGGAATAGGGCCGTAGTTTGTGTTTGGGGGCCTGTGGCTGGCAGTGGCCAGCTGGCTCCTGAAAATTCAGGATACGCAAGATGATTCCCACATGAAAGGAGGCACCAGTGCCGAGTCGGGCTGGTTTGATAGAGCCAAGGGTCTCCTGCAATCTGCCAGCCAGAAGCGGGGTGGGTGAGTTTTGTTTGCCAGGGAAAAGGGCCGTTGTTTGTTTTCCGGGGCCTGTGGCCTGGAATGGCCGGATGGCTCCTTAAAATCCACTCCGCGCAGGATGGTTCCCAGACCCAAGGGGGCACCAGTGCCGAGTCAGGCTGTTTGATAGAGCCAAGTGGCTCCTGCAATCTGCCAGCCAGAAGATGGGCAGGTCAGTTTTACTTCCAGGGTAAAGGGCCGTAGTATGTGTTTGGGGCCTGTGGCTGGGAGTGGCTGGCTGGCTCCTGAAAATCTACGATACGCAGGTGGTTCTACATTGAAAGGTATCACCAGTGCCGAGTCGGGCTGGTTTGATAGAGCCAAGTGGCTCCTGCAATCTGCCAGCCAGAAGATGGGCAGGTCAGTTTTACTTACAGGGAAAGTGCCATAGATTTTGTTTGGGGGCCTGTGGCTGGCAGTGGCCGGCTGGCTCCTGAAAATCCACGACACGCAGGATGGTTCCCAGATGAAAGGTGGCACCAGTACCGTGTCGGGCTGGTTTGATAGAGCCAAGTGGCTCCTGCAATCTGCCAGCCAGAAGCGGGGTGGGTGAGTTTTGTTTGCCAGAGAAAAAGGCCGTGGTTTTTTTTCCGGGGCCTGTGGCCTGGAATGGCTGGCTGGTTCCTTAAAATCCACGCCGCGCCGGATGGTTCCCAGATGAAAGGTGGCACCAGTGCCGAGTCGGTCAGTTTTGATAGAGCCAAGTTGCTCCTGTAATCTGCCAGCCAGAAGATGGGCAGGTCAGTTTTACTTCCAGGGAAAAGGGCCGTAGTGTGTGTTCGGAGACCTTGGCTGGCAGCGGCCGGCTGGCTCCTGAAAATCCACGATACGCAGGATGGTTCCCAGATGAAAGGTGGCACCACTGCCAAGTCGGGCTGGTTTGATAGTACTGAGGGGCTCCCTCAATCTGCCAGCCAGAAGGCGGGCCGCTGAGATTTTCTTCCAGGGAAAATGGCCGTGGTATGTGTTTGGGGCCCTGTGGCTGAGAGTGGCTGGCTGGCTCCTGAAAATCCACGACACGCAGGATGGTTCCCATATGAAAGGTGGCACCAGTGCTGAGTCGGGCTGGTTTGATAGAGCTAAGTGGATCCTGCAATCTGCCAGCCAGTAGATGGACAGGTCAGTTTTACTTCCGGGTAAGAGGGCCGGTAGTTTGTGTTTGGGGGCCTGAGGCTGGGAGTGGCCGGCTGGCTCCTGAAAATGCACGATACTCAGGATGATTGCCAGACCCAAGTTGGCACCACTGCCAAGTCGGGCTGGTTTGATAGAGCCATGTGGCTCCTGCAATCTGCCAGCCAGAAGATGGACAGGTCAGTTTTACTTCCAGGGAAAAAGACCATAGCTGTTTTTTGGGGTCTGTGGCCTGGAATGGCCGGCTGGCTCCTGAAAATCCACGATACGCAGGATTTTTCCCAGATGAAAGGTGGCACCACTGCCGAGTCGGGCTGGTTTGATAGAGCCAAGTGGTTCCTGCAATCTGACAGCCAGAAGATGGGCAGGTCTGTTTTACTTCCAGGGAAAAGGGACGTGGTATGTGTTTGGGGGCCTGTGCCTGAGAATGGCCGGCTGGCTCCTTAAAATCCACGCCGCGCTGGATGGTTCCCAGACCCAAGGTGGCACCAGTGCCGAGTTGGGCTGGTTTGATAGAGCCAAGTGGCTCCTGCAATCTGCCAGCCATAAGCGGGGTGTGTGAGTTTTGTTTGCCAGGGAAAAGGGCCGTAGTTTGTGTTTGGGGGCCTGTGGCTGGGAGTGGCCGGCTGGCTCCTGAAAATCCACGATACGAAGGATGATTCCCAGACCAAAGGGGCACCAGTGCCGAGTCGGGATGGTTTGAGAGAGCCAAGGGTCTCCTGCAATCTGCCAGCCAGGAGCGGGGCGGGTCAGTTTGGTTTGCCAGGGAAAAGGGATGTGGTTTCTGTTGGGGGCCTGTGGCTGGGAGTGGCCGGCTGGCACCTGAAAATCCACGATACGCAGGCTGATTCCCAGACCAAAGGGGCACCAGTGCCGAGTCGGGCTGGTTTGATAGAGCCAAATGGCTCCTGCAATCTGCCAGCCAGAAGATGGGCAGGTCAGTTTTACTTCCAGGGAAAAGGGCCGTAGTTTGTGTTTGGGGGCCTGTGTCTGGGAGTGGCCGGCTGCCTCCTGAAAACCCATGCCGCGCTGGATGGTTCCCAAATGAAAAAAATGGCACCAGTGCCAAGTCGGGCTGGTTTGATAGTACCGCGTGGCTCCTGCAATCTGACAGCCAGAAGATGGGCATGTCTGTTTTACTTCCAGGGAAAAGGGCCGTAGATTGTGTTTGGGGCCCTGTGGCTGGGAATGGCCGGCTGGCTCCTGAAAATCCACGCCGCGCATGATGGTTCCCAGACCCAAGCGGCCCCAGTGCCGAGTTGGGCTGGTGTGATAGAGCCATGTGGCTCCTGCAATCTGTCAGCCAGAAGCGGGGTCGCTGAGTTTTGTTTGCCAGGGAAAAGGGCCGTGGTTTTTTATCCGGGGCCTGTGGCCTTGAATGGCCGGCTGTTTCATTAAAATCCACGCCGCGCCGGATGGTTCCCAGATGAAAGGTGGCACCAGTGCCAAGTCGGGCTGGTTTGATAGTACCAAGTGGCTCCTGCAATCTGCCAGCCAGAAGGCGGGCAGGTCAGTTTTCCTTCCTCGGAAAAGGCCCGTAGTTTTTGTTTGGGGGCCTGTGGCTGAGAGTGGCCTGCTGGCTCCTGAAAATCCACGACACGCAGGATGGTTCCCAGATGAAAGGTGGCACCAGTGCCGAGTCGGGCTGGTTTGATAGAGCCAAGTGGCTCCTGCAATCTGCCAGCCAGGAGCGGGGTGCGTGAGTTTTGTTTGCCAGGGAAAAGGGCCGTGGTTTGTTTTCGGGAGCCTGTGGCTGGGAGTGGCCGGCTGGCTCCTGAAAATCCACGATACGCAGGATGGTTTCCAGACCCAAGGGCCCCAGTGCCAAATCGGGCTGGTTTGATAGAGCCAAGTTGCTCCTGCAATCTGCCAGCCAGAAGATGGGCAGGTCAGTTTTACTTCCAGGGAAAAGGGCCGTAGTTTGTGTTTGGGGGCCTGTGGCTGGGAGTGGCCGGCTGGCTCCTTAAAATCCCCAATACACAGGATGGTTCCCACATGTAAGGTGGCACCAGTGCTGAGTCGGGCTGGTTTGATAGGGCCAAGTGGCTCCTACAATCTGCCATCCATAAGCGGGGAGGGTGGGTTTTGTTTGCCAGGGAAAAGGGCCGTGGTTTGTTTTCGGGGGCCTGTGGCTGGGAATGGCCGGCTGGCTCCTGAAAATCCACGCCGCGCAGGATGGTTCCCAGACCCAAGGTGGCACCAGTGCCGAGTCTGGCTGGTTTGATAGAGCCAAGTGGTTCCTGCAATCTGACAGCCAGAAGATGGGCAGGTCAGTTTTACTTCCAGGGAAAAGGGCCGTAGTTTGTATTGGGGGGCCTGTGGCTGGGAGTGGCCGGCTGCCTCCTGAAAATCCATGCCGCGCTGGATTGTTCCCAAATGAAAAAAATGGCACCAGTGCATAGTCGGGCTGGTTTGATAGTACCGCGTGGCTCCTGCAATCTGACAGCCAGATGATTGGCATGTCTGCTTTACATACAGGGAAAAGGGCCGTTAGTGTGTGTTTGGGCCCTGTGGCTGGGAGTGGCCGGCTGGCTCCTTAAAGTCCACGCCGCGCATGATGTTTCCCAGACTCAAGGTGGCACCAGTGCCGAGTTGGGCTGGTGTGATAGAGCCATGTGGCTCCTGCAATCTGTCAGCCAGAAGCGGGGTCGCTGAGTTTTATTTTCCAGGGAAAAAGGCCGTAGTGTTTTTCCGGGGCCTGTGGCCTTGAATGGCCGGCTGGTTCATTAAAATCCACGCCGCGCAGGATGGTTCCCAGATGAAAGGTGGCACCACTGCCAAGTCGGGCTGGTTTGATAGTACCGAGTGGCTCCTGCAATCTGCCAGCCAGAAAGCGGGCCGCTGAGATTTTCTTCCAGGGAAAATGGCCGTGGTATGTGTTTGGGTCCCTGTGGCTGAGAGTGGCTGGCTGGCTCCTGAAAATCCACGACATGCAGGATGGTTCCCAGATGAACGGTGGCACCAGTGCTGAGTCGGGCTGGTTTGATAGTACCAAGTGGCTCCTGCAATCTGCCAGCCAGAAGACGGACAGGTCAGTTTTAATTCCAGGGAAAAGGGCCGTAATTTGTGTTTGGGGGCCTGTGGCTGGGTGTGGCCGGCTGGCTCCTGAAAATCCCTGATACGCAAGATGCTTCCCAAATGAAAAATGGCACCAGTGCCAAGTCGGGCTGGTTTGATCGTACCAAGTGGCTCCTGCAATCTGACAGCCAGAATATGGGCAGGTCAGTTTTACTTCCAAGGAAAAGGGCCGTAGTTTTTGTTTGGGAGGCTGTGGCTGAAAATGGCCGGCAGGCTCCTTAAAATCCACCCCCCGCATGATTGTTCCCAGACCCAAGGTGACACCAGTGCCGAGTCTGGCTGGTTTGATAGAGCCATGTGGCTCCTGCAATCTGCCAGCCAGAAGCGGGGTTTGTGAGTTTTGTTTGCCAGGGAAAAGGCCCATAGTTTGTGCTTGGGGGCCTGTGGCTGGGAGTGGCCGGCTGGCTCCTGAAAATCTACGATACGCAGGATGGTTCCCAGACCCAAGTGGGCACCAGTGCCAAGTCGGGCTGGTATGATAGAGCCAAGTGGCTCCTGCAATCTGCCAGCCAGAAGATGGGCAGGTCAGTTTTACTTCCAGGGAAAAGGTTCGCGGTATGTGTTTGGGGGCCTGTGGCTGGGAATGGCCGGCTGGCTTCTGAAAATCCCCGATACACAGGATGGTTCCCAGACCCAAGTGGGCACACTGCCAAGTCGGACAGGTATGATAGTACAAAGTGTCTTCTGCAATCTACCATTCAGAAGCCAGGCAGCTGAGTTTTGTATGCCAGGGAAATGGGCCGTGGTTTGTTTACGGGGGACTGTGGCTGGGAGTGGCCGGATGGCTCATTAAAATCCACAATATGCAGGATGGTTCCCAGACCCAAAGGGGCACCAGTGCCGAGTTGGGCTGCTTTGATAGAGCCAAGTGTCTCCTGCAATCTGCCACCCAGAAACGGGGCGGCTGAGTTTTGTTTGCCAGGGAAAAGTGCCGTGGTTTGTGTTTGGGGGCCTGTGGCTGGGAGTGGCCGGCAGGCTCCTGAAAATCCACGATACGCAGGATGGTTCCCAGATGAAAGGTGGCACCAGTGCCAAGTCAGGCTGCTTTGATAGAGGCAAGTGGCTCCTGCAATCTGCCAGCCAGAAGCGGGGTGGGTGAGTTTTGTTTGCCAAGGAAAAGGGCCGTAGTTTTTGTTTGGGGGCCTGTGGCTGGGAGTGGCCGGCTGGCTCCTGAAAATCCACGCCGTGCAGGATGGTTTCCAGATGAATGGTGGCACCAATTCCAAGTCGTGTATTACCATGTGACTCCTGCAATCTGCCATGCAGAAGCGGGGCAGCTGAGTTTTTTTTCAGGGAAAAGGGCCATCGTTTGTGTTTGGGGTCCTCTAGCTGGTAGGGGCAGCTGGCTCCTGAAAATCCACGAGACGCAGGATGGTTTCCAGACCCGTGCTGGCTCCAGTGCAATGTCGGCCTGATTTGACTGCGTCAAATATCCCCTGCGTTGCTCAGTTCAAAGAAATCTTGTGTCCTAATGTTCTCACAGAAGACTGTTAAAATTTGTCTATTTTTCTGGATTTGTTTTTTTCTTTTTTCTCTACCTTCTACTTCTCTCCACTGTCTGAGAACTTTGACCATTATGTAAGTTGACCTAATGTAAAATTCTCGTAGTAAAGTAAGAGAAGCCAGTAAAGAAAGGCAAATTTGTTAATTGCAGGTGGAAAGAGGGAGGCCAACCAAAGAAAACAAAAGAACAATAATAATGAAATGCTCCCCTGTCTTCTGTGAAAAGTAGAGGCACAGACAAGAAAGAGCAAGTGCAAAATTCTTACTAGAGAAACGCACTTTATCTGACTAAAGTAATTTCTGGTGCATTTCTTGCGTTTTTCTCATGCCAAACATATTAATCATTGAAGGTGTCCCTTTCCTCTTTCTGGAATACAGCTAGGAAGATGGCTGTGTCATTGCTGACAAGCTGCTATTCTCAGAGGTGTCCAGCTGAAAGTCCTAGATCAATGGATTTCCTCTGTCACTTTGATATGGCATGACTTACAGTTTCAGCAACTGAACTTGCCAGCCTTACAATTCTTTGCCCCTTGAATGGTCAGATAGGCTCCTTGGCAACTGGCATTTGTAAGGACACGAAACTATGCAGAATTTGTACCATGAGATGATGCCAAATGAGTCACGCCGGTAGATTAACTAGGACATGCAAGGCATGAGAGCACAAGAAGAGAGTACACAAGAAGACAGTACAATCTCCTTTTTTCTGAAACACTGTAGAGATCAAATTGAACGCAAATCCTCCTGGGCTAGTTCTTGCAAAAGCCTAGGAGTTCTTTTTGTGTTCACACGCCTGGAATATTTAGCTTTGGATCACAGCAGAATGCAGATGACAAAACGAGGCCTTTAAGTCACATCCAGTATGAAGCAGCATGAAAGAAGAAAGCAGCTGAGAGTGCCAACCCTGCTAGGTAATCTCAGTATTCCTCTTGACATTAGCAGAAATTTGAAATGAGTCTCTGAAAATGACAAAGGAGGCTGAAGAAAAGGGAGCGATGACTCCTCTTGCATAGTGTTTCCTAACAGGGATCTTCAAAATGGAAAGATTGTATCATCCTTTCAACTGAAGGAAGGTATGAAAACAACAGGAAGGAAACGGCATCACATGCTAGAAAGACTAGGAAAGAAGTACACTGGGCAGTGTACTTCTAGACAGAAAGGCCACTGATGGAAAACCAACTAAACTGGCACCAATGCAGCAGCATTGGACTAAAGCCAGAAATGTCCAGCGCTTCACTCTCTGCCGTTCCATTCAGATGCACACAGCAGCTCTGCAACAGTCCTACTGATCATCTCCTTGGCGAACTTGGAGTTGAGGGTCCGTGGTGAAGCAGAGTCCCCAGCAAGATGCAAAGGAGAGCTGCTTTCTTGCAACTTTGCCTTTATCAGTTCCATAGCTTTAAGCCATAACAAACACCATTCAACCAACCACCATACAGCAGGCTTTGAACACACGACCGTTCTAGAACTTGTTGATCTACCTCTAATTCAGCTGCCTCACCTTCCCACAGTCCTTTTCTACTTAGCCAATGGAATGGGCCTCAGCCCAAGGCCTTCCTTTTGTAAGCTTCTAGCTAGATGCAGCAGCAAGCCACTACTTTCTTCTGTGCCAAGACTTCAGGTAGACGATTTGCATCTGCCCTTCCAGTAAAACCTAACGGGGAGAGTAAAGCCTCTCACAGATGTTCAGTCATTCCATTAGCTACACAGGCCAAATCAAAAGAAAAGCGAGCTATGGGTTTGTGTACTTGCTCCTACACAACACCTGCTGCCCTCTGACAATCAACTAGCAGAGAACCAGCAAAACTGAGACTTGAGGCAAACAACCCTTTGAAGGGAATAATGATGTCAGCAATTAAGACAACACATTTCCAGGCCACCGAGATGCTTGAAATGTCAGCAAAGGCTGGAGACCAAAGGCTGAACTAATAGGGAAAGGGTAAAAGAATCCCAAGAAAAACATGACCGAAGGTTAAAACAATTCCAAGAAAAACATAGGCAACTGACCTGTTGAAGCCTTCAGGAAATCAGTGGCCGCTGATTTACATAGGCCATTCAAGTTAGTGCACCTTCCACCCCTTTTTCACCTTTCGGCACCATAGGGTGAATTGTGAGCATGAAATCACAATTCCTTGGATTCTCTTCTTAACTTGACGAGAGAAATTCAGCAACTGAAGTACCTGTTACTGATGTGATACCCAGGAACACCGAGTTGACACATTTCATTTTGTTCAAACACAGCTAGCAAATCTAAGGGCACAAGGCTGGCTTCTTTTCATGACAATTTTTCTGTTTTACAACCTGCTCTGATCCTGGTGAAACTTTTTCATTAGCTTCTCTCTAAAAGCAAAAAGTCCAGTTCATTGTACCATCCTACAGCTGCAAGTAAACCATTTGTATTGCCAAGACCAAAAACGGAATTGGAAGGTACAGAGACGCCCGGAGCTATGAGCAGATACGGGGCACATTTCGGTAGAAGCCGCCGTCTGCAGTGCACTGTGACCAGCACAATCGCCTTTGCGCGAAGAAACCGCTTCTTCGCCTCTGGAAGCCGGAGAGAGCGGCTACCTCTGAAAGCTGAAGAATGAAGCAGCACAACACTGGGATTGTGTGCACAGATGCACACTAATCCAAAACAGTACCTTACCACTTTCCGACCTTTTCCAAACACATGAACATTCGATTGGAAGGTGTTTTGGAAAAGTTTCTTTTTCTTTTTGCAAAACACACTGCAGACTTCGCAGCAAAATGTAAAATCCGATGGGAGATGTTTTCTATGCTGACACAGTTTTTCCTTGCCAGACATGGTGGAAAAGCTTCGTGCAGTGATGTAGACCACAAAAGTCCCGAAAGAAGCAGGTACGGATGTCCCCGGAGCTAAGCGCCGGTCCCAGGCACATTTCGGAAGAAGCCGCCGCACTGGAGTGCACTGTGACCGGCACAATCGCCTTTGCGCGAAGAAGACGCTTCCTTGCCTCCGCGAGCCGGAGAGAGCGGCTGCTTTCAAAAGGTGAAGAATGAAGCTGCACAACACTGGGATAGTGTGTGCAGCTTGTCAACTGACAAAAAACAGTACCTTACCACTTTCCTACCTTTTCCAAACACATGAACATTCGATTGGAAGGTGTTTTGGAAAACTTTCCTTTTCTTCTTGCATAAACTTCTGCAGAGCTCTCTGCAACATGTAAAACACCACGGGAGATGTTTTCTGTGCAGGCACAGTTTCTCCTTGCCTAACATAGTGGAAAACCTTTCTGTATGATGTAGACCACAAAAGTCCCGACAGAGGAAGGTACGCAGATCCCCGGAGCTAAGCGCCGGTCCCGGGCACATTTCGGCAGATGCCGCCGCACTGGAGTGCACTGTGACGGGTACAATTGCCTTTCCGCGAAGAAGCCGGTTCTTCGTCTCCGGGAGCCGGAGAGAGCGGCTGCTTTCAAAAGGTGAAGAATGAAGCTGCACAACACTGGGATAGTGTGCGCAGCTTGCAAACTGATAAAAAACAGTACCTTACCACTTTAGTACCTTTTCCAAACACATGAACATTCGATTGGAAGGTGTTTTGGAAAACTTTCTTATTCTTGGTGCAAAACACTCAGCAGACCTCTCTGCAACGTGTAAAACACCATGAGAGATGTTTTCTGTGCAGGCACAGTTTCTCCTTGCCAGACATAGTGGAAAAGCGTTTTGCAGTGATGTAGACCACAAAAGTCCCGAAAGAAGAAGGTACGGATGTCCCCGGAGCTAAGCGCCGGTCCCGGGCACATTTCGGAAGAAGCCGCCGCTCTGGAGTGCACTGTGACCGGCACAATCGCCTTTGCGCAAAGAAGCCGCCTCTTCGTCTCCGGGGGCCGGAGTGAGCGTCTGCTTCGGAAAGGTGGGAATGAAGCTGCACAACACTGGGATAGTGTGCGCACCTTGCCAACTGATAGAAAACAGTGCCTTACCAATCTCCTACCTTTTCCAAACACATGAACATTCGATTGGAAGGTGTTTTGGAAAACTTTCTTTTTCTTCGTGCAAAACACTCAGCAGAGCTCTCTGCAACATGTAAAACACCATGGGAGATGTTTTCTGTGCAGGCACAGTTTCTCATTACCAGACATAGTGGAAAAGCGTTTTGCAGTGATGTAGACCACAAAAGACGCTAAAGAGGAAATATGGAGCTCCCCGGAGCTAAGCGCCGGTCCCGGGCACATTTCGGAAGAAGCCGCCGCACTGGAGTGCACTGTGACCGGCACAATCGCCTTTGCGCGAAGAAGCCGATTCTTCGCCTCCGGGAGGCGCAGAGAGCGGCTTCTTCGGAAGGTGAAGAATGAAGCTGCACAACACTGGGATAGTGTGCGAGCTTGCAAACTGATAGAAAACTCTAGCTTACCCCGTTCCTACATTTTCCAAACACATGAACATTCGATTGGAAGGTGTTTTGGAAAACTTTCTTTTTCTTCTTGCATAAGCTTCTGCAGAGCTCTCTGCAACATGCAAAACACGATGGAAGATGTTTTCTGTGCTGGCACAGATTCTCCTTGCCTAACATAGTGGAAAACCTTTCTGTATGATGTAGACCACAAAAGTCCCGAAAGACGAAGGTACGCAGATCCCGGGAGCTAAGCGCCGGTCCCGGGCACATTTCGGCAGATGCCGCCGCACTGGAGTGCACTGTGACCGGCACAATCGCATTTGCGCGAAGAAGCCGATTCTTCGTCTCCGGGAGCCGGAGAGAGCGGCTGCTTTCAAAAGGTGAAGAATGAAGCTGCACAACACTGGGATAGTGTGCGCAGATTGCCAACTGATAAAAAACAGTACCTTACCACTTTCCTACCTTTCCAAACATATGAATATTCGGTTAGAAGGTGTTTTCAACAACTTTATTTTCTTCGTGCAAAACACTCAGCAGAGCTCTCTGCAACATGTAAAATATGATGGGAGATTTTTTTCTGTGTTGACACAGTTTCTACTTGCCAGACATAGTGGAAATGCTTTTAGTAGTGATGTAGAACACAAGAGACGCTAAAGTCGAAATACAGAGTTCCCCGGAGGTAAGCGCCGGGCCCGGGCGCATTTCGGAAGAAGCCGCCGCACTGGAGTGCACTGTGACCGGCACAATCGCCTTTGCGCGAAGAAGCCGATTCTTCGCGTCCGGCAGCCGGAGAGAGCGGCTGCTTCGGAAAGGTGGAAATTAAGCTGCACAACAGTGGGATAGTGTGCGCAGCTTGCAAACTGATTGAAAACAGTACCTTACCCCTTTCCTAACTTTTCCAAACATATGGCCAAACGTTTGGAAGGTGTTTTCAACAACTTTATTTTCTTCGTGCAAAACACTCAGCTGACATCTCTGCAACATGTACAACACCATGAGAGATATTTTCTGTGCTGGCACAGTTTCTCCATGCCAGACATAGTGGAAGGCATTTTTGCAATGATGTAGACCACAAAAGACGCTAAAGACGAAATATGGAGCTCCCCGGAGCTAAGCGCCGGTCCCGGGCACATTTCGGAAGAAGCCGCCGCACTGGAGTGCACTGTGACCGGCACACTCGCCTTTGCGCGAAGAAGCCGCTTCCTTGCCTCCGCGTGCCGGACAGAGCGGCTGCTTCGGAAAGGTGAAGAATGAAGTTACACAACACTGGGATAGTGTGCGCAGCTGCAAACTGATAGAAAACAGTACCTTACCACTTTCCTACCTTTTCCAAACACATGAATATTCGGTTAGAAGGTGTTTTCAACAACTTTATTTTCTTCGTGCAAAACACTCAGCAGAGGTCTCTGCAACATGTAAAACACCACGGGAGATGTTTTCTGTGCAGGCACAGTTTCTCATTACCAGACATAGTGGAAAAGCATTTTGGAGTGATTTAGACCACAACAGACGCTAAAGACGAAGGTACGGATGTCCCCGGAGGTAAGCGCCGGTCCCGGGCACATTTCGGAAGAAGCCGCCGCACTGGAGTGCACTGTGACCGGCACAATCGCCTTTGCGCGAAGAAGCCGATTCTTCGCCTCCGGCAGCCGGAGAGAGCGGCTGCTTCGGAAAGGTGGGAATGAAGCTGCACAAGACCGGGATAGTGTGAGCAGTTTGCAAACTGATAAAAAACAGTACCTTACCACTTTCCTACCTTTTCCAAACACATGAATATTTGATTGGAAGGTGTTTTGGACAACGTTATTTTTCTTCTTGCAAAACATTCTGCAGAGGTCTCTAAACAAGTAAAACACGATGGGAGATTTTTTCTGTGCTGGCACAGTTTCTCCATGCCAGACATAGTGGAATGGATCTTTGCAATGATATAGACCACAAAAGACGCTAAAGACGAAATATGGAGCTCCCCGGAGCTAAGCGCCGGTCCCGGGCGCATTTCGGAAGAAGCCGCCGCACTGGAGTGCACTGTGACCGGCACAATCGCCTTTGCGCGAAGAAGCCGCTTCCTTGCCTCCGCGAACCAGACAGAGCGGCTGCTTCGGAAAGGTGGAAATTAAGCTGCACAACACTGGGATAGTGTGCGCAGCTTGCAAACTGATTGAAAACAGTACCTTACCCCTTTCCTAACTTTTCCAAACATATGACTATACGTTTGGAAGGTGTTTTCAACAACTTTATTTTCTTCGTGCAAAACACTCAGCAGAGCTCTGTGCAACATGTAAAACACGATGGGAGATGTTTTCTGTGCAGGCACAGTTTCTCCTTGCCAGACATAGCGGAAAAGCTTTTTAGCAGTGATGTAGACCACAAAAGTCCCGAAAGAAGCCGGTACGGATGTCCCCGGAGCTAAGCGCCGGTCCCGGGCACATTTCGGAAGAAGCCGCCGCACTGGAGTGCACTGTGACCGGCACAATCGCCTTTGCGCGAAGAAGCCGATTCTTCGCCTCCGGCAGCCGGAGAGAGCGGCTGCTTTCAAAAGGTAAAGAATGAAGCTGCAGAACACTGGGATAGTGTGCGCATCTTGCAAACTGATAAAAAACAGTACCTTACCACTTTAGTACCTTTTCCAAACACATGAACATTCGATTGGAAGGTATTTTGGAAAACTTTCTTTTTCTTCTTGCATAAACTTCTGCAGAGCTCTCTGCAACATGTAAAACACGATGGAAGATGTTTTTTGTGCTGGCACAGTTTCTCATTACCAGACATAGTGGAAAAGCGTTTTGCAGTGATGTAGACCACAAAAGTCCCGAAAGAAGAAGGTACGGATGTCCCCGGAGCTAAGCGCCGGTCCCGGGCACATTTCGGCAGATGCCGCCGCACTGGAGTGCACTGTGACGGGTACAATTGCCTTTCCGCGAAGAAGCCGGTTCTTCGTCTCCGGGAGCCGGAGAGAGCGGCTGCTTTCAAAAGGTGAAGAATGAAGCTGCACAAGACTGGGATAGTGTGCGCAGCTTGCAAACCGATAGAAAACACTACCTTACCCCTTTAGTACCTTTTCCAAACACATGAACATTCGATTGGAAGGTGTTTTGGAAAACTTTCTTATTCTTGGTGCAAAACACTCAGCAGACCTCTCTGCAACGTGTAAAACACCATGAGAGATGTTTTCTGTGCAGGCACAGTTTCTCCTTGCCAGACATAGTGGAAAAGCGTTTTGCAGTGATGTAGACCACAAAAGTCCCGAAAGAAGAAGGTACGGATGTCCCCGGAGCTAAGCGCCGGTCCCGGGCACATTTCGGAAGAAGCCGCCGCTCTGGAGTGCACTGTGACCGGCACAATCGCCTTTGCGCAAAGAAGCCGCCTCTTCGTCTCCGGGGGCCGGAGTGAGCGGCTGCTTCGGAAAGGTGGGAATGAAGCTGCACAAGACTGGGATAGTGTGCGCAGCTTGCAAACTGATAGAAAACACTACCTTACCACTTTCCTACCTTTTCCAAACATATGAATATTGGGTTGGAAGGTGTTTTGGACAACTTTCGTTTTCTTCTTGCAAAACACTCAGCAGAGCTCTGTGCAACATGTAAAACACGATGGGAGATGTTTTCTGTGCAGGCACAGTTTCTCCATGCCAGACATAGTGGAAAAGCTTTTTGCAGTGATGTAGACCACAAAATACGCTAAAGACGAAGGTACGGAGCTCCTTGGAGCTAAGCGCCGGTCCCGGCAGTGGGCACACACTGAAATACAGGAGATTGCCTATGAACATCACCAAATGATGTTTTACTGTGAGGGTGAGTGAACCGCGGCACAGACTGCCCAGAAAGCTTCTGAAGCCTGGATCTTAGAAGATATTAAAAGTACACCCAGATAGAATCCCGGGCAAGAGGCTCTAGGTATCCTGCTTTAACAGGGGGGTTGGGCCTGGTGAGCCCCACTGAGCCCTACCACTCTCATTCATTCTGTGTAGTGAATTCTCTTCGAGATGCATTTCAAGCACTGGCATGACAAAGTTCTGTGCAGACAGAGATCCAAATGGACATGGGATCCATGTTCCTTAAGCAGTGTTCAAGAAGAATGTAAAACTCTGGGACAAGTGTCTCTTCCCTAACTGAATCCCTTTCATGGGAAAATTCCCAGCTATAGAGAGATCTTCTGATACGCATGCTTAGGACTGACACTGGCTGAGGAAATTTCCCCCTATGTGTATCTAAGACCAGTTAGGATCATCACCCAAGAATTGTCAACATAGTCACAGAATGTCTATTGTAAAGAACTGACAGCTTCCATCAGAATGGCAAATATTGGTCCACAAAATGGATTAATGAATGGGAATTATTTCCTTGGATTAAAAAGAAAAATAAAGAGTTGGTCTTTATTTATCAATTTCGTTGCAATATTGATAAGGGAAGAAAAAGACCTCAGTCCTGGACTTTCTCAACTCTAAGAAAGATTTTAAAAATTTCTTCTAGAAATCTATTATTATGACGAGATTATTCAAACAATTTTAGTCGGTAAAAAAGTCCCAGATTTGTCTAGTTTTGTTTCCAGGGAAAAGGGCTGTGGTTTGTGTTTCCGGGCCTGGGGCTGGGAGTGGCCGGCAGGCTCCAGAAAATCCTCGATACGCAGGGTGGTTCCCAGATAAAAGGTGGCACCAGTACCAAGATGGTTTGATAATAGAGAGTAGCTCCTGCAATCTGCCAGGAAGAAGCGGGGCGGATGAATTTTGTTTCCAGGGAATGGGGTGGTGGTTTCTGTTTGGAGGCCTGTGGCAGGCAGTGGCAGGCTGGCTCCTGAAAATCCACGATACGCAGGATGGTTCCCAGATGAAAGGTGGCACCAGTGCCGAGTCGGGCTGGTTTGATAGTACCATGTGGCTCCTGCAATCTGCCAGCCAGAAGCGGGGTGGGTGAGTTTTGTTTGCCAGAGAAAAAGGCCGTGGTTTTTTTTCCGGGGCCTGTGGCCGGGAATGGCTGGCTGGTTCCTTGAATTCAACGCCGCGCCGGATGGTTCCTAGATGAAAGGTGGCACCAGTGCCGAGTCGGGCTGTTTTGATAGAGCCAAGTTGCTCCTGCAATCTGCCAGCCAGAAGATGGGCAGGTCAGTTTTACTTCCAGGGAAAAGGGCCGTAGTTTGTGTTCGGGGACCTTGGCTGGCAGTGGCCGGCTGGCTCCTGAAAATCCACGATACGCAGGTGGTTCTCCAATGAAAGGTGACACATGTGCCGAGTCGACTGGTTTGATAGAGCCAAGTGGCTCCTGTAATCTGCCAGCCAGAAGCGGGGTGGGTGAGTTTTGTTTGCCAGGGAAAAGGGCCATGGTTTGTTTTCAGGGGCCTGTGGCCAAGAATGGCTGGCTGGCTCCTTACAATCCACGCCGCGCCGGAGGGTTCCCAGACCCAAGGGGGCACCAGTGCCGAGTCAGGCTGGTTTGATAGAGCCAAGTGGCTCCTGCAATCTGCCAGCCAGAAGATGGGCAGGTCAGTTTTACTTCCAGGGAAAAGGGCCGTAGTCTGTGTTTGGGGGCCTGTGGCTGGGAGTGGCCGGCTGCCTCCTGAAAATCCACAATACCCAAGATGCTTCCCAAAAAAAAAGGTGGCACCAGTGCCGAGTCGGGCTGGTTTGATAGAGCCAAGTGGCTCCTGTAATCTGCCAGCCAGAAGATGGGCGGGTAAGTTTTTTTGCCAGGGAAAAGGGCCGTAGTTTGTATTGGGGGCCTGTGGCTGGGAGTGGCCGTCTGGCTAGTGAAAATCCACGGTACGCAGGATGGTTGCCAGATGAAAGGTGGCACCAGTGCCGAGTCGGGCTGCTTTTATAGAGCCAAGTGGCTCCTGCAATCTGCCAGCCAGAAGATGGGCAGGTCAGTTTTACTTCCAGGGAAAAGGGCCGTAGTTTGTGTTTGGGGGCCTGTGGCTGGGAGTGGCCGGCTGGCGGCTTAAAATCCAGGCCGCGCTGGATGGTTCCCAGACCCAAGGGGGAACCAGTGCCAAGTCGGGTTGGTTTGATAGTACCAAGTGGTTCCTGCAATCTGCCAGCCAGAAGATGGGCAGGTCAGTTTTACTTCCAGGGAAAAGGGCTGTGGTTTGTGTTTGGGGGCCTGTGGCTGGCAGTGGCCGGCTGGGTCCTGAAAATCCACGATATGCAGGATGGTTCCCAGATGAAAGGTGGCAGCAGTGCCGAGTCAGGCTGTTTTGATAGAGGCAAGTCGCTCCTGCAATCTGCCAGCCAGAAGACGGGCAGGTCAGTTTTACTTCCAGGGAAAAGGGCCGTAGTTTGTGTTTCGGAGCCTGTGGCTGGGAGTGGCCGGCCAGCTCCTGAAAATCCACGATACGCAGGATGGTTCCCAGATGAAAGGTGGCAGCAGTGCCGAGTTGGGCTGGTTTGATAGAGCCAAGTGGCTCCTGCAATCTGCCAGCCAGATGATGGGCCGGTCAGTTTTACTTCCAGGGAAAATGGCCGTGGTTAGTTTTCGGGGGCCTGTGGCTGGGAACGGCCGCCTGGCTTCTTAAAATCCACGCCGCACAGGATGGTTCCCAGACCCAAGTTGGAACCACTGCCAAGTCGGGCTGGTTTGATAGAGTCATGTGGCTCCTGCAATCTGCCAGCCAGAAGATGGGCAGGTCAGTTTTGATTGCCAGGGAAAAGGGCCGTGGTTTGTTTTCCGGGGCCTCCGCCCTGGAATGGCCGGCTGGCTCCTTAAAATCCACGATACGCAGGATGGCTCCCAAATGAAAAATGGCACCAGTGCCAAGTCGGGCTGGATTGATAGTACGAAGTGGCTCCTGCAATCTGCCAGCCAGAAGATGGGCAGGTCAGTTTTACTTCCAGGGAAAAGGGCCGTAGTTTGTGTTCGGGGACCTTGGCTGGCAGTGGCCGGCTGGCTCCTGAAAATCCACGATACGCAGGATGGTTCCCAGATGAAAGGTGGCACCAGTGCTGAGTCGGGCTGGTTTGATAGAGCCAAGTGGCTCCTGCAATCTCCCAGCCAGAAGCAGGGTGAGTGAATTTTGTTTGCCAGGGAAAAGGGCTGTGGTTGTTTTCCGGGGCCTGTGGCCTGGAATGGCAGGCTGGCTCCTGAAAATCCACGATACGCAGGATGGTTCCCAGACCAAAGGGGGCACCAGTGCCGAGTCAGGCTGGTTTGATAGAGCCAAGTGGCTCCTGCAATCTGCCAGCCAGAAGATGGGCAGGTCAGTTTTACTTCCAGGGAAAAAGCCGTAGTCTGTGCTTGGGGGCCAGTGGCTGGGAGTGGACGACTGGCTGCTTAAAATCAACGCCACGCAGGATGGTTCCCAGATGAAAGGTGGCACCAGTGCCGAGTCGGGCTGGTTTGATAGAGCCAAGTGGCTCCTGCAATCTGACAGCCAGAAGATGGGCAGGTCAGTTTTACTTCCAGGAATAAGGGCCGTAGATTGTGTCTGGGGGGCCTGTGGCTGGGAGTGGCCGGCTGGCTCCTGAAAATCCACGATACGCAGGATGGTTCCCAGATGAAAGGTGGCACCAGTGCCGAGTCGGGCTGTTTTGATAGAGCCAAGTGGCTCCTGCAATCTGCCAGCCAGAAGATGGGCAGGTCAGTTTTACTTCCATGGAAAAGGGCCATGGTTATTTTTCGGGGACCTGTGGCTGGGAACAGCCGCATGGCTTCTTAAAATCCACGCCGCGCAGGATGGTTCCCAGACCCAAGCTGGAACCACTGCCAAGTCGGGCTGGTTTGATAGAGTCATGTGGCTCCTGCAATCTGCCAGCCAGAAGATGGGCAGGTCAGTTTTACTTCCATGGAAAAGAGCCGTAGTTTGTGTTTGGGGGCCTGTGGCTGGACGTGGCCGGCTGGCTCCTGAAAATCGACGTTACGCAGGATGGCTCCCAAGTGAAAAATTGCACCAGTGCCAAGTCGGGCTGGTTTGATAGCGCAAAGTGGCTCCTGCAATCTGCCAGCCAGGAGATGGGCACGTCAGTTTTCCTTCCAGGAAAAAGGGCCGTAGTTTTTGTTTGGGGGCCGGTGGCTGGGAGTGGCCGGCTGGCGGCTTAAAATCCACGCCGCGCAGGATGGTTCCCAGACCCAAGTTGGAACCACTGCTACGTCGGGCTGGTTTGATAGTACCAAGTGGCTGCTGCAATCTGCCAGCCAGAAGATGGGCAGGTCAGTTTTACTTCCAGGGATAAGGGCCGTAGTTTGTGTTCGGGGACCTTGGCTGGCAGTGGCCGCCTGGCTCCTGAAAATCCACGATACGCAGGATGGTTCCAAGATGAAAGGTGGCACCAGTGCCAAGTCGGGCTGTTTTGATAGAGCCAAGTGGCTCCTGCAATCTGCCAGCCAGAAGATGGGGAGGTCAGTTTTACTTCCATGGAAAAGAGCCGTAGTTTGTGTTTGGGAGCCTGTGGCTGGGAGTGGCCGGCTGGCTCCTGAAAATCCACGATACGCAGGATGGTTCCCCGATGAAAGGGGGCACCACTGCAGAGTCGGGCTGGTTTGATAGAGCCAAGTGGCTCCTGCAATCTGCCAGCCAGAAGATGGGCACGTCAGTTTTACTTCCAGGGAAAAAGGCCGTAGTCTGTGCTTGGGGGCCTGTGGCTGGGAGTGGCCGGCTGGCGGCTTAAAATCCACGATACGCAGGATGGTTCCCAGATGAAAGGTGGCACCAGTGCCGAGTCGGGCTGGTTTGATAGTACCATGTGGCTCCTGCAATCTGCCAGCCAGAAGCGGGGTGGGTGAGTTTTGTTTGCCAGAGAAAAAGGCCGTGGTTTTTTTTCCGGGGCCTGTGGCCTGGAATGGCTGGCTGGTTCCTTGAATTCAACGCCGCGCCGGATGGTTCCTAGATGAAAGGTGGCACCAGTGCCGAGTCGGGCTGTTTTGATAGAGCCAAGTTGCTCCTGCAATCTGCCAGCCAGAAGATGGGCAGGTCAGTTTTACTTCCAGGGAAAAGGGCCGTAGTTTGTGTTCGGGGACCTTGGCTGGCAGTGGCCGGCTGGCTCCTGAAAATCCACGATACGCAGGATGGTTCCCAGATGGAAGGTTGCACCAGTGCCGAGTCGGGCTGGTTTGATAGAGCCAAGTGGCTCCTGCAATCTGCCAGCCAGAAGCGGGGTGGGTGAGTTTTGTTTGCCAGAGAAAAAGGCCGTGGTTTTTTTTCCGGGGCCTGTGGCCGGGAATGGCCGGCTGGTTCCTGAAAATCCACGCCGCGCCGGATGGTTCCCCGATGAAAGGTGGCACCAGTGCCGAGTCGGGCTGTTTTGATAGAGCCAAGATGCTCCTGCAATCTGCCAGCCAGAAGATGGGCAGGTGAGTTTTTCTTCCGGGGAAGAGGGCCGTTAGTGTGTGTTTGGGGCCTTAGGCTGGGAGTGGCCGGCTGGCTCCTGAAAATCCACGATACGCAGGATGATTCCCAGACCAAAGGGGCACCAGGGCCGAGTCGGGCTGGTTTGATAGAGCCAAGTGTCTCCTGCAATCTGCCGGCCAGAAGATGGGCACGTCAGTTTTACTTCCAGGGGAAAAGGCCGTAGTCTGTGCTTGGGGGCCTGTGGCTGGGAGTGGCCGGCTGGCGGCTTAAAATCCAGGCCGCGCTGGATGGTTCCCAGACCCAAGGGGGAACCAGTGCCTAGTCGGGTTGGTTTGATAGTACCAAGTGGTTCCTGCAATCTGCCAGCCAGAAGATGGGCAGGTCAGTTTTACTTCCAGGGAAAAGGGCCGTAGATTTTGATTGGGGGCCTGTGGCTGGCAGTGGCCGGCTGGCTCCTGGAAATCCACGATACGCAGGATGGTTCCCAGATGAAAGGTGGCACCAGTGCCGAGTCGGGCTGGTTTGATAGAGCCAAGTGGCTCCCCCAATCTGCCAGCCAGAAGACGGGCAGGTCAGTTTTACGTCCAGGGAAAAGGGCCGTAGTTTGTGTTTGGGGGCCTGTGGCTGAGAGCGGCCAGCTGGCTCCTGAAAATTCACGATACGCAAGATGGTTCCCACATGAAAGGTTGCACCAGTGCCGAGTCGGGCTGGTTTGTTAGAGCCAAGTGGCTCCTGCAATCTGCCAGCCAGAAGATGGGCAGGTCAGTTTTACTTCCAGGCAAAAGGGCCGGTAGTTTGTGTTGGGGGCCTGTGGCTGGGAGTGGCCGGCTGGCTCCTGAAAATCCACGATACGCAGGATGGCTCCCAAATGAAAAATGGCACCAGTGCCAAGTCGGGCTGAATTGATAGTACCAAGTGGCTCCTGCAATCTGCCAGCCAGAAGATGGGCAGGTCAGTTTTACTTCCAGGAAAAAGGGCTGGTAGATTGTGTTTGGGGCCTGTGGCTGGGAGTGGCCGGCTGGCTCCTGAAAATCCACGACACGCAGGATGGTTCCCAGATGAAAGGTGGCACCAGTGCCGAGTCGGGCTGTTTTGATAGAGCCAATTGGCTCCTGCAATCTGCCAGCCAGAAGATGGGCAGGTCAGTTTTACTTCCAGGGAAAAGGGCCGGTAGTTTTTGTTTTGGGGCCTGTGGCTGGAAGTGGCCGGCTGGCTCCTGAAAATCGACGTTACGCAGGATGGCTCCCAAATGAAAAATTGCACCAGTGCCGTGTTGGGCTGGTTTGAAAGTGCCAAGTGGCTCCTGCAATCCGACAGCCAGAAGATGGGCAGGTCAGTCTTACTCCCAGGGAAAGTGCCGTAGTTTGTGTTTGGGGGCCTGTGGCTGGCAGTGGCCGGCTGGCGGCTTAAATTCCACGCCGCGCTGGATGGTTCCCAGACCCAAGGGGGCACCAGTGCCGAGTCAGGCTGGTTTGAAAGAGCCAAGTGCCTCCTGCAATCTGCCAGCCAGAAGATGGGCAGGTCTGTTTTACTTCCAGGGTAAAGGGCCGTAGCTTGTGTTTGGGGGCCTGTGTCTGGGAGTGGCTGGCTGGCTCCTGAAAATCTACGATACGCAGGTGGTTCTCCAATGAAAGGTGGCACCAGTGCGGAGTCGGGCTGGTTTGATAGAGCCAAGTGGCTCCTGCAATCTGACAGCCAGAAGAGGGGTGGGTGAGTTTTGTTTGCCAGGGAAAAGGGCCGTGGTTGTTTTCCGGGGCCTGTGGCCTGGAATGGCAGGCTGGCTCATTAAAATCCACGCCGCGCTGGATGGTTCCCAGATGAAAGGGGGAACCCGTGCCGAGTCGGGTTGGTTTGATAGTACCGAGTGGCTCCTGCAATCTGCCAGCCAGAAGATGGGCAGGTCAGTTTTACTTCCAGGGAAAAGGGCCGTAGATTTTGTTTGGGGGCCTGTGGCTGGCAGTGGCCGGCTGGCTCCTGAAAATCGACGTTACGCAGGATGGCTCCCAAATGAAAAATTGCACCAGTGCCGTGTCGGGCTGGTGTGATAGAGCCATGTGGCTCCTGCAATCTGCCAGCCAGATGCGGGGTGGGTGAGTTTTTTTTGCCAGAGAAAAAGGCCGTGGTTTTTTTTCCGGGGCCTGTGGCCTGGAATGGCTGGCTGGTTCCTTGAAATCAACGCCGCGCCGGATGGTTCCTAGATGAAAGGTGGCACCAGTGCCGAGTCGGGCTGTTTTGATAGAGCCAAGTTGCTCCTGCAATCTGCCAGCCAGAAGATGGGCAGGTCAGTTTCACTTCCAGGGAAAAGGGCCGTAGTTTGTGTTCGGGGACCTTGGCTGGCAGTGGCCGCCTGGCTCCTGAAAATCCACGATACGCAGGATGGTTCCAAGATGAAAGGTGGCACCAGTGCCAAGTCGGGCTGTTTTGATAGAGCCAAGTGGCTCCTGCAATCTGCCAGCCAGAAGATGGGGAGGTCAGTTTTACTTCCATGGAAAAGAGCCGTAGTTTGTGTTTGGGAGCCTGTGGCTGGGAGTGGCCGGCTGGCTCCTGAAAATCCACGATACGCAGGATGGTTCCCCGATGAAAGGGGGCACCACTGCAGAGTCGGGCTGGTTTGATAGAGCCAAGTGGCTCCTGCAATCTGCCAGCCAGAAGATGGGCACGTCAGTTTTACTTCCAGGGAAAAAGGCCGTAGTCTGTGCTTGGGGGCCTGTGGCTGGGAGTGGCCGGCTGGCGGCTTAAAATCCAGGCCGCGCTGGATGGTTCCCAGACCCAAGGGGGAACCAGTGCCTAGTCGGGTTGGTTTGATAGTACCAAGTGGTTCCTGCAATCTGCCAGCCAGAAGTTGGGCAGGTCAGTTTTACTTCCAGGGAAAAGGGCCGTAGTTTGTGTTTGGGGGCCTGTGGCTGGCAGTGGCCGGCTGGCTCCTGAAAATCCACGATACGCAGGATGGTTCCCAGATGAAAGGTGGCACCAGTGCCGAGTCGGGCTGGTTTGATAGTACCATGTGGCTCCTGCAATCTGCCAGCCAGAAGCGGGGTGGGTGAGTTTTGTTTGCCAGAGAAAAAGGCCGTGGTTTTTTATCCGGGGCCTGTGGCCTGGAATGGCTGGCTGGTTCCTTGAATTCAACGCCGCGCCAGATGGTTCGCCGATGAAAGGTGGCACCAGTGCCTAGTCGGGTTGGTTTGATAGTACCAAGTGGTTCCTGCAATCTGCCAGCCAGAAGATGGGCAGGTCAGTTTTACTTCCAGGGAAAAGGGCCGTAGATTTTGATTGGGGGCCTGTGGCTGGCAGTGGCCGGCTGGCTCCTGGAAATCCACGATACGCAGGATGGTTCCCAGATGAAAGGTGGCACCAGTGCCGAGTCGGGCTGGTTTGATAGAGCCAAGTGGCTCCCCCAATCTGCCAGCCAGAAGACGGGCAGGTCAGTTTTACGTCCAGGGAAAAGGGCCGTAGTTTGTGTTTGGGGGCCTGTGGCTGAGAGCGGCCAGCTGGCTCCTGAAAATTCACGATACGCAAGATGGTTCCCACATGAAAGGTTGCACCAGTGCCGAGTCGGGCTGGTTTGTTAGAGCCAAGTGGCTCCTGCAATCTGCCAGCCAGAAGATGGGCAGGTCAGTTTTACTTCCAGGCAAAAGGGCCGGTAGTTTGTGTTGGGGGCCTGTGGCTGGGAGTGGCCGGCTGGCTCCTGAAAATCCACGATACGCAGGATGGCTCCCAAATGAAAAATGGCACCAGTGCCAAGTCGGGCTGAATTGATAGTACCAAGTGGCTCCTGCAATCTGCCAGCCAGAAGATGGGCAGGTCAGTTTTACTTCCAGGAAAAAGGGCTGGTAGATTGTGTTTGGGGCCTGTGGCTGGGAGTGGCCGGCTGGCTCCTGAAAATCCACGACACGCAGGATGGTTCCCAGATGAAAGGTGGCACCAGTGCCGAGTCGGGCTGGTTTGATAGTACCAAGTGGTTCCTGCAATCTGCCAGCCAGAAGTTGGGCAGGTCAGTTTTACTTCCAGGGAAAAGGGCCGTAGTTTGTGTTTGGGGGCCTGTGGCTGGCAGTGGCCGGCTGGCTCCTGAAAATCCACGATACGCAGGATGGTTCCCAGATGAAAGGTGGCACCAGTGCCGAGTCGGGCTGGTTTGATAGTACCATGTGGCTCCTGCAATCTGCCAGCCAGAAGCGGGGTGGGTGAGTTTTGTTTGCCAGAGAAAAAGGCCGTGGTTTTTTATCCGGGGCCTGTGGCCTGGAATGGCTGGCTGGTTCCTTGAATTCAACGCCGCGCCAGATGGTTCGCCGATGAAAGGTGGCACCAGTGCCTAGTCGGGTTGGTTTGATAGTACCAAGTGGTTCCTGCAATCTGCCAGCCAGAAGATGGGCAGGTCAGTTTTACTTCCAGGGAAAAGGGCCGTAGATTTTGATTGGGGGCCTGTGGCTGGCAGTGGCCGGCTGGCTCCTGGAAATCCACGATACGCAGGATGGTTCCCAGATGAAAGGTGGCACCAGTGCCGAGTCGGGCTGGTTTGATAGAGCCAAGTGGCTCCCCCAATCTGCCAGCCAGAAGACGGGCAGGTCAGTTTTACGTCCAGGGAAAAGGGCCGTAGTTTGTGTTTGGGGGCCTGTGGCTGAGAGCGGCCAGCTGGCTCCTGAAAATTCACGATACGCAAGATGGTTCCCACATGAAAGGTTGCACCAGTGCCGAGTCGGGCTGGTTTGTTAGAGCCAAGTGGCTCCTGCAATCTGCCAGCCAGAAGATGGGCAGGTCAGTTTTACTTCCAGGCAAAAGGGCCGGTAGTTTGTGTTGGGGGCCTGTGGCTGGGAGTGGCCGGCTGGCTCCTGAAAATCCACGATACGCAGGATGGCTCCCAAATGAAAAATGGCACCAGTGCCAAGTCGGGCTGAATTGATAGTACCAAGTGGCTCCTGCAATCTGCCAGCCAGAAGATGGGCAGGTCAGTTTTACTTCCAGGAAAAAGGGCTGGTAGATTGTGTTTGGGGCCTGTGGCTGGGAGTGGCCGGCTGGCTCCTGAAAATCCACGACACGCAGGATGGTTCCCAGATGAAAGGTGGCACCAGTGCCGAGTCGGGCTGTTTTGATAGAGCCAATTGGCTCCTGCAATCTGCCAGCCAGAAGATGGGCAGGTCAGTTTTACTTCCAGGGAAAAGGGCCGGTAGTTTTTGTTTTGGGGCCTGTGGCTGGAAGTGGCCGGCTGGCTCCTGAAAATCGACGTTACGCAGGATGGCTCCCAAATGAAAAATTGCACCAGTGCCGTGTTGGGCTGGTTTGAAAGTGCCAAGTGGCTCCTGCAATCCGACAGCCAGAAGATGGGCAGGTCAGTCTTACTCCCAGGGAAAGTGCCGTAGTTTGTGTTTGGGGGCCTGTGGCTGGCAGTGGCCGGCTGGCGGCTTAAATTCCACGCCGCGCTGGATGGTTCCCAGACCCAAGGGGGCACCAGTGCCGAGTCAGGCTGGTTTGAAAGAGCCAAGTGCCTCCTGCAATCTGCCAGCCAGAAGATGGGCAGGTCTGTTTTACTTCCAGGGTAAAGGGCCGTAGCTTGTGTTTGGGGGCCTGTGTCTGGGAGTGGCTGGCTGGCTCCTGAAAATCTACGATACGCAGGTGGTTCTCCAATGAAAGGTGGCACCAGTGCGGAGTCGGGCTGGTTTGATAGAGCCAAGTGGCTCCTGCAATCTGACAGCCAGAAGAGGGGTGGGTGAGTTTTGTTTGCCAGGGAAAAGGGCCGTGGTTGTTTTCCGGGGCCTGTGGCCTGGAATGGCAGGCTGGCTCATTAAAATCCACGCCGCGCTGGATGGTTCCCAGATGAAAGGGGGAACCCGTGCCGAGTCGGGTTGGTTTGATAGTACCGAGTGGCTCCTGCAATCTGCCAGCCAGAAGATGGGCAGGTCAGTTTTACTTCCAGGGAAAAGGGCCGTAGATTTTGTTTGGGGGCCTGTGGCTGGCAGTGGCCGGCTGGCTCCTGAAAATCGACGTTACGCAGGATGGCTCCCAAATGAAAAATTGCACCAGTGCCGTGTCGGGCTGGTGTGATAGAGCCATGTGGCTCCTGCAATCTGCCAGCCAGATGCGGGGTGGGTGAGTTTTTTTTGCCAGAGAAAAAGGCCGTGGTTTTTTTTCCGGGGCCTGTGGCCTGGAATGGCTGGCTGGTTCCTTGAAATCAACGCCGCGCCGGATGGTTCCTAGATGAAAGGTGGCACCAGTGCCGAGTCGGGCTGTTTTGATAGAGCCAAGTTGCTCCTGCAATCTGCCAGCCAGAAGATGGGCAGGTCAGTTTCACTTCCAGGGAAAAGGGCCGTAGTTTGTGTTCGGGGACCTTGGCTGGCAGTGGCCGCCTGGCTCCTGAAAATCCACGATACGCAGGATGGTTCCAAGATGAAAGGTGGCACCAGTGCCAAGTCGGGCTGTTTTGATAGAGCCAAGTGGCTCCTGCAATCTGCCAGCCAGAAGATGGGGAGGTCAGTTTTACTTCCATGGAAAAGAGCCGTAGTTTGTGTTTGGGAGCCTGTGGCTGGGAGTGGCCGGCTGGCTCCTGAAAATCCACGATACGCAGGATGGTTCCCCGATGAAAGGGGGCACCACTGCAGAGTCGGGCTGGTTTGATAGAGCCAAGTGGCTCCTGCAATCTGCCAGCCAGAAGATGGGCACGTCAGTTTTACTTCCAGGGAAAAAGGCCGTAGTCTGTGCTTGGGGGCCTGTGGCTGGGAGTGGCCGGCTGGCGGCTTAAAATCCACGATACGCAGGATGGTTCCCAGATGAAAGGTGGCACCAGTGCCGAGTCGGGCTGGTTTGATAGTACCATGTGGCTCCTGCAATCTGCCAGCCAGAAGCGGGGTGGGTGAGTTTTGTTTGCCAGAGAAAAAGGCCGTGGTTTTTTTTCCGGGGCCTGTGGCCTGGAATGGCTGGCTGGTTCCTTGAATTCAACGCCGCGCCGGATGGTTCCTAGATGAAAGGTGGCACCAGTGCCGAGTCGGGCTGTTTTGATAGAGCCAAGTTGCTCCTGCAATCTGCCAGCCAGAAGATGGGCAGGTCAGTTTTACTTCCAGGGAAAAGGGCCGTAGTTTGTGTTCGGGGACCTTGGCTGGCAGTGGCCGGCTGGCTCCTGAAAATCCACGATACGCAGGATGGTTCCCAGATGGAAGGTTGCACCAGTGCCGAGTCGGGCTGGTTTGATAGAGCCAAGTGGCTCCTGCAATCTGCCAGCCAGAAGCGGGGTGGGTGAGTTTTGTTTGCCAGAGAAAAAGGCCGTGGTTTTTTTTCCGGGGCCTGTGGCCGGGAATGGCCGGCTGGTTCCTGAAAATCCACGCCGCGCCGGATGGTTCCCCGATGAAAGGTGGCACCAGTGCCGAGTCGGGCTGTTTTGATAGAGCCAAGATGCTCCTGCAATCTGCCAGCCAGAAGATGGGCAGGTGAGTTTTTCTTCCGGGGAAGAGGGCCGTTAGTGTGTGTTTGGGGCCTTAGGCTGGGAGTGGCCGGCTGGCTCCTGAAAATCCACGATACGCAGGATGATTCCCAGACCAAAGGGGCACCAGGGCCGAGTCGGGCTGGTTTGATAGAGCCAAGTGTCTCCTGCAATCTGCCGGCCAGAAGATGGGCACGTCAGTTTTACTTCCAGGGGAAAAGGCCGTAGTCTGTGCTTGGGGGCCTGTGGCTGGGAGTGGCCGGCTGGCGGCTTAAAATCCAGGCCGCGCTGGATGGTTCCCAGACCCAAGGGGGAACCAGTGCCTAGTCGGGTTGGTTTGATAGTACCAAGTGGTTCCTGCAATCTGCCAGCCAGAAGATGGGCAGGTCAGTTTTACTTCCAGGGAAAAGGGCCGTAGATTTTGATTGGGGGCCTGTGGCTGGCAGTGGCCGGCTGGCTCCTGGAAATCCACGATACGCAGGATGGTTCCCAGATGAAAGGTGGCACCAGTGCCGAGTCGGGCTGGTTTGATAGAGCCAAGTGGCTCCCCCAATCTGCCAGCCAGAAGACGGGCAGGTCAGTTTTACGTCCAGGGAAAAGGGCCGTAGTTTGTGTTTGGGGGCCTGTGGCTGAGAGCGGCCAGCTGGCTCCTGAAAATTCACGATACGCAAGATGGTTCCCACATGAAAGGTTGCACCAGTGCCGAGTCGGGCTGGTTTGTTAGAGCCAAGTGGCTCCTGCAATCTGCCAGCCAGAAGATGGGCAGGTCAGTTTTACTTCCAGGCAAAAGGGCCGGTAGTTTGTGTTGGGGGCCTGTGGCTGGGAGTGGCCGGCTGGCTCCTGAAAATCCACGATACGCAGGATGGCTCCCAAATGAAAAATGGCACCAGTGCCAAGTCGGGCTGAATTGATAGTACCAAGTGGCTCCTGCAATCTGCCAGCCAGAAGATGGGCAGGTCAGTTTTACTTCCAGGAAAAAGGGCTGGTAGATTGTGTTTGGGGCCTGTGGCTGGGAGTGGCCGGCTGGCTCCTGAAAATCCACGACACGCAGGATGGTTCCCAGATGAAAGGTGGCACCAGTGCCGAGTCGGGCTGTTTTGATAGAGCCAATTGGCTCCTGCAATCTGCCAGCCAGAAGATGGGCAGGTCAGTTTTACTTCCAGGGAAAAGGGCCGGTAGTTTTTGTTTTGGGGCCTGTGGCTGGAAGTGGCCGGCTGGCTCCTGAAAATCGACGTTACGCAGGATGGCTCCCAAATGAAAAATTGCACCAGTGCCGTGTTGGGCTGGTTTGAAAGTGCCAAGTGGCTCCTGCAATCCGACAGCCAGAAGATGGGCAGGTCAGTCTTACTCCCAGGGAAAGTGCCGTAGTTTGTGTTTGGGGGCCTGTGGCTGGCAGTGGCCGGCTGGCGGCTTAAATTCCACGCCGCGCTGGATGGTTCCCAGACCCAAGGGGGCACCAGTGCCGAGTCAGGCTGGTTTGAAAGAGCCAAGTGCCTCCTGCAATCTGCCAGCCAGAAGATGGGCAGGTCTGTTTTACTTCCAGGGTAAAGGGCCGTAGCTTGTGTTTGGGGGCCTGTGTCTGGGAGTGGCTGGCTGGCTCCTGAAAATCTACGATACGCAGGTGGTTCTCCAATGAAAGGTGGCACCAGTGCGGAGTCGGGCTGGTTTGATAGAGCCAAGTGGCTCCTGCAATCTGACAGCCAGAAGAGGGGTGGGTGAGTTTTGTTTGCCAGGGAAAAGGGCCGTGGTTGTTTTCCGGGGCCTGTGGCCTGGAATGGCAGGCTGGCTCATTAAAATCCACGCCGCGCTGGATGGTTCCCAGATGAAAGGGGGAACCCGTGCCGAGTCGGGTTGGTTTGATAGTACCGAGTGGCTCCTGCAATCTGCCAGCCAGAAGATGGGCAGGTCAGTTTTACTTCCAGGGAAAAGGGCCGTAGATTTTGTTTGGGGGCCTGTGGCTGGCAGTGGCCGGCTGGCTCCTGAAAATCGACGTTACGCAGGATGGCTCCCAAATGAAAAATTGCACCAGTGCCGTGTCGGGCTGGTGTGATAGAGCCATGTGGCTCCTGCAATCTGCCAGCCAGATGCGGGGTGGGTGAGTTTTTTTTGCCAGAGAAAAAGGCCGTGGTTTTTTTTCCGGGGCCTGTGGCCTGGAATGGCTGGCTGGTTCCTTGAAATCAACGCCGCGCCGGATGGTTCCTAGATGAAAGGTGGCACCAGTGCCGAGTCGGGCTGGTTTGATAGAGCCAAGTGGCTCCTGCAATCTGCCAGGCAGAAGATGGGCAGGTCAGTTTCACTTCCAGGGAAAAGGGCCGTAGTTTGTGTTCGGGGACCTTGGCTGGCAGTGGCCGCCTGGCTCCTGAAAATCCACGATACGCAGGATGGTTCCAAGATGAAAGGTGGCACCAGTGCCAAGTCGGGCTGTTTTGATAGAGCCAAGTGGCTCCTGCAATCTGCCAGCCAGAAGATGGGGAGGTCAGTTTTACTTCCATGGAAAGTGCCGTAGTTTGTGTTTGGGAGCCTGTGGCTGGGAGTGGCCGGCTGGCTCCTGAAAATCCACGATACGCAGGATGGTTCCCCGATGAAAGGGGGCACGACTGCAGAGTCGGGCTGGTTTGATAGAGCCAAGTGGCTCCTGCAATCTGCCAGCCAGAAGATGGGCACGTCAGTTTTACTTCCAGGGAAAAAGGCCGTAGTCTGTGCTTGGGGGCCTGTGGCTGGGAGTGGCCGGCTGGCGGCTTAAAATCCAGGCCGCGCTGGATGGTTCCCAGACCCAAGGGGGAACCAGTGCCTAGTCGGGTTGGTTTGATAGTACCAAGTGGTTCCTGCAATCTGCCAGCCAGAAGTTGGGCAGGTCAGTTTTACTTCCAGGGAAAAGGGCCGTAGTTTGTGTTTGGGGGCCTGTGGCTGGCAGTGGCCGGCTGGCTCCTGAAAATCCACGATACGCAGGATGGTTCCCAGATGAAAGGTGGCACCAGTGCCGAGTCGGGCTGGTTTGATAGTACCATGTGGCTCCTGCAATCTGCCAGCCAGAAGCGGGGTGGGTGAGTTTTGTTTGCCAGAGAAAAAGGCCGTGGTTTTTTTTCCGGGGCCTGTGGCCTGGAATGGCTGGCTGGTTCCTTGAATTCAACGCCGCGCCAGATGGTTCCCCGATGAAAGGTGGCACCAGTGCCGAGTCGGGCTGTTTTGATAGAGCCAAGTTGCTCCTGCAATCTGCCAGCCAGAAGATGGGCAGGTCAGTTTTACTTCCAGGGAAAAGGGCCGTAGTTTGTGTTCGGGGACCTTGGCTGGCAGTGACCGGCTGGCTCCTGAAAATCCACGATACGCAGGATGGTTCCCAGATGGAAGGTTGCACCAGTGCCGAGTCGGGCTGGTTTGATAGAGCCAAGTGGCTCCTGCAATCTGCCAGCCAGAAGCGAGGTGGGTGAGTTTTGTTTGCCAGAGGAAAAGGCCGTGGTTTTTTTTCCGGGGCCTGTGGCCGGGAATGGCCGGCTGGTTCCTGAAAATCCACGCCGCGCCGGATGGTTCCCAGATGAAAGGTGGCACCAGTGCCGAGTTGGGCTGGTTTGATAGAGCCAAGTAGCTCCTGCAATCTGCCAGCCAGAAGATGGGCAGGTGAGTTTTTCTTCCGGGGAAGAGGGCCGTTAGTGTGTGTTTGGGGCCTTAGGCTGGGAGTGGCCGGCTGGCTCCTGAAAATCCACGATACGCAGGATGATTCCCAGACCAAAGGGGCACCAGAGCCGAGTCGGGCTGGTTTGATAGAGCCAAGTGTCTCCTGCAATCTGCCGGCCAGAAGATGGGCACGTCAGTTTTACTTCCAGGGAAAAAGGCCGTAGTCTGTGCTTGGGGGCCTGTGGCTGGGAGTGGCCGGCTGGCGGCTTAAAATCCAGGCCGCGCTGGATGGTTCCCAGACCCAAGGGGGAACCAGTGCCTAGTCGGGTTGGTTTGATTGTACCAAGTGGTTCCTGCAATCTGCCAGCCAGAAGATGGGCAGGTCAGTTTTACTTCCAGGGAAAAGGGCCGTAGTTTTTGACTGGGGGCCTGTGGCTGGCAGTGGCCGGCTGGCTCCTGGAAATCCACGATACGCAGGATGGTTCCCAGATGAAAGGTGGCACCAGTGCCGAGTCGGGCTGCTTTTATAGAGCCAAGTGGCTCCCCCAATCTGCCAGCCAGAAGACGGGCAGGTCAGTTTTACGTCCAGGGAAAAGGGCCGTAGTTTGTGTTTGGGGGCCTGTGGCTGAGAGCGGCCAGCTGGCTCCTGAAAATTCACGATACGCAAGATGGTTCCCACATGAAAGGTTGCACCAGTGCCGAGTCGGGCTGGTTTGTTAGAGCCAAGTGGCTCCTGCAATCTGCCAGCCAGAAGATGGGCAGGTCAGTTTTACTTCCAGGCAAAAGGGCCGGTAGTTTGTGTTGGGGGCCTGTGGCTGGGAGTGGCCGGCTGGCTCCTGAAAATCCACGATACGCAGGATGGCTCCCAAATGAAAAATGGCACCAGTGCCAAGTCGGGCTGAATTGATAGTACCAAGTGGCTCCTGCAATCTGCCAGCCAGAAGATGGGCAGGTCAGTTTTACTTCCAGGAAAAAGGGCTGGTAGATTGTGTTTGGGGCCTGTGGCTGGGAGTGGCCGGCTGGCTCCTGAAAATCCACGACACGCAGGATGGTTCCCAGATGAAAGGTGGCACCAGTGCCGAGTCGGGCTGTTTTGATAGAGCCAATTGGCTCCTGCAATCTGCCAGCCAGAAGATGGGCAGGTCAGTTTTACTTCCAGGGAAAAGGGCCGGTAGTTTTTGTTTTGGGGCCTGTGGCTGGAAGTGGCCGGCTGGCTCCTGAAAATCGACGTTACGCAGGATGGCTCCCAAATGAAAAATTGCACCAGTGCCGTGTTGGGCTGGTTTGAAAGTGCCAAGTGGCTCCTGCAATCCGACAGCCAGAAGATGGGCAGGTCAGTCTTACTCCCAGGGAAAGTGCCGTAGTTTGTGTTTGGGGGCCTGTGGCTGGCAGTGGCCGGCTGGCGGCTTAAATTCCACGCCGCGCTGGATGGTTCCCAGACCCAAGGGGGCACCAGTGCCGAGTCAGGCTGGTTTGAAAGAGCCAAGTGCCTCCTGCAATCTGCCAGCCAGAAGATGGGCAGGTCTGTTTTACTTCCAGGGTAAAGGGCCGTAGCTTGTGTTTGGGGGCCTGTGTCTGGGAGTGGCTGGCTGGCTCCTGAAAATCTACGATACGCAGGTGGTTCTCCAATGAAAGGTGGCACCAGTGCGGAGTCGGGCTGGTTTGATAGAGCCAAGTGGCTCCTGCAATCTGACAGCCAGAAGAGGGGTGGGTGAGTTTTGTTTGCCAGGGAAAAGGGCCGTGGTTGTTTTCCGGGGCCTGTGGCCTGGAATGGCAGGCTGGCTCATTAAAATCCACGCCGCGCTGGATGGTTCCCAGATGAAAGGGGGAACCCGTGCCGAGTCGGGTTGGTTTGATAGTACCGAGTGGCTCCTGCAATCTGCCAGCCAGAAGATGGGCAGGTCAGTTTTACTTCCAGGGAAAAGGGCCGTAGATTTTGTTTGGGGGCCTGTGGCTGGCAGTGGCCGGCTGGCTCCTGAAAATCGACGTTACGCAGGATGGCTCCCAAATGAAAAATTGCACCAGTGCCGTGTCGGGCTGGTGTGATAGAGCCATGTGGCTCCTGCAATCTGCCAGCCAGATGCGGGGTGGGTGAGTTTTTTTTGCCAGAGAAAAAGGCCGTGGTTTTTTTTCCGGGGCCTGTGGCCTGGAATGGCTGGCTGGTTCCTTGAAATCAACGCCGCGCCGGATGGTTCCTAGATGAAAGGTGGCACCAGTGCCGAGTCGGGCTGTTTTGATAGAGCCAAGTTGCTCCTGCAATCTGCCAGCCAGAAGATGGGCAGGTCAGTTTCACTTCCAGGGAAAAGGGCCGTAGTTTGTGTTCGGGGACCTTGGCTGGCAGTGGCCGGCTGGCTCCTGAAAATCCACGATACGCAGGATGGTTCCAAGATGAAAGGTGGCACCAGTGCCAAGTCGGGCTGTTTTGATAGAGCCAAGTGGCTCCTGCAATCTGCCAGCCAGAAGATGGGGAGGTCAGTTTTACTTCCATGGAAAAGAGCCGTAGTTTGTGTTTGGGAGCCTGTGGCTGGGAGTGGCCGGCTGGCTCCTGAAAATCCACGATACGCAGGATGGTTCCCCGATGAAAGGGGGCACCACTGCAGAGTCGGGCTGGTTTGATAGAGCCAAGTGGCTCCTGCAATCTGCCAGCCAGAAGATGGGCACGTCAGTTTTACTTCCAGGGAAAAAGGCCGTAGTCTGTGCTTGGGGGCCTGTGGCTGGGAGTGGCCGGCTGGCGGCTTAAAATCCAGGCCGCGCTGGATGGTTCCCAGACCCAAGGGGGAACCAGTGCCTAGTCGGGTTGGTTTGATAGTACCAAGTGGTTCCTGCAATCTGCCAGCCAGAAGTTGGGCAGGTCAGTTTTACTTCCAGGGAAAAGGGCCGTAGTTTGTGTTTGGGGGCCTGTGGCTGGCAGTGGCCGGCTGGCTCCTGAAAATCCACGATACGCAGGATGGTTCCCAGATGAAAGGTGGCACCAGTGCCGAGTCGGGCTGGTTTGATAGTACCATGTGGCTCCTGCAATCTGCCAGCCAGAAGCGGGGTGGGTGAGTTTTGTTTGCCAGAGAAAAAGGCCGTGGTTTTTTATCCGGGGCCTGTGGCCTGGAATGGCTGGCTGGTTCCTTGAATTCAACGCCGCGCCGGATGGTTCCTAGATGAAAGGTGGCACCAGTGCCGAGTCGGGCTGTTTTGATAGAGCCAAGTTGCTCCTGCAATCTGCCAGCCAGAAGATGGGCAGGTCAGTTTTACTTCCAGGGAAAAGGGCCGTAGTTTGTGTTCGGGGACCTTGGCTGGCAGTGACCGGCTGGCTCCTGAAAATCCACGATACGCAGGATGGTTCCCAGATGAAAGGTGGCACCAGTGCCGAGTCGGGCTGGTTTGATAGAGCCAAGTGGCTCCTGCAATCTGACAGCCAGAAGAGGGGTGGGTGAGTTTTGTTTGCCAGGGAAAAGGGCCGTGGTTGTTTTCCGGGGCCTGTGGCCTGGAATGGCAGGCTGGCTCATTAAAATCCACGCCGCGCTGGATGGTTCCCAGATGAAAGGGGGAACCCGTGCCGAGTCGGGTTGGTTTGATAGTACCGAGTGGCTCCTGCAATCTGCCAGCCAGAAGATGGGCAGGTCAGTTTTACTTCCAGGGAAAAGGGCCGTAGATTTTGTTTGGGGGCCTGTGGCTGGCAGTGGCCGGCTGGCTCCTGAAAATCGACGTTACGCAGGATGGCTCCCAAATGAAAAATTGCACCAGTGCCGTGTCGGGCTGGTGTGATAGAGCCATGTGGCTCCTGCAATCTGCCAGCCAGATGCGGGGTGGGTGAGTTTTTTTTGCCAGAGAAAAAGGCCGTGGTTTTTTTTCCGGGGCCTGTGGCCTGGAATGGCTGGCTGGTTCCTTGAAATCAACGCCGCGCCGGATGGTTCCTAGATGAAAGGTGGCACCAGTGCCGAGTCGGGCTGGTTTGATAGAGCCAAGTGGCTCCTGCAATCTGCCAGGCAGAAGATGGGCAGGTCAGTTTCACTTCCAGGGAAAAGGGCCGTAGTTTGTGTTCGGGGACCTTGGCTGGCAGTGGCCGCCTGGCTCCTGAAAATCCACGATACGCAGGATGGTTCCAAGATGAAAGGTGGCACCAGTGCCAAGTCGGGCTGTTTTGATAGAGCCAAGTGGCTCCTGCAATCTGCCAGCCAGAAGATGGGGAGGTCAGTTTTACTTCCATGGAAAAGAGCCGTAGTTTGTGTTTGGGAGCCTGTGGCTGGGAGTGGCCGGCTGGCTCCTGAAAATCCACGATACGCAGGATGGTTCCCCGATGAAAGGGGGCACGACTGCAGAGTCGGGCTGGTTTGATAGAGCCAAGTGGCTCCTGCAATCTGCCAGCCAGAAGATGGGCACGTCAGTTTTACTTCCAGGGAAAAAGGCCGTAGTCTGTGCTTGGGGGCCTGTGGCTGGGAGTGGCCGGCTGGCGGCTTAAAATCCAGGCCGCGCTGGATGGTTCCCAGACCCAAGGGGGAACCAGTGCCTAGTCGGGTTGGTTTGATAGTACCAAGTGGTTCCTGCAATCTGCCAGCCAGAAGTTGGGCAGGTCAGTTTTACTTCCAGGGAAAAGGGCCGTAGTTTGTGTTTGGGGGCCTGTGGCTGGCAGTGGCCGGCTGGCTCCTGAAAATCCACGATACGCAGGATGGTTCCCAGATGAAAGGTGGCACCAGTGCCGAGTCGGGCTGGTTTGATAGTACCATGTGGCTCCTGCAATCTGCCAGCCAGAAGCGGGGTGGGTGAGTTTTGTTTGCCAGAGAAAAAGGCCGTGGTTTTTTTTCCGGGGCCTGTGGCCTGGAATGGCTGGCTGGTTCCTTGAATTCAACGCCGCGCCAGATGGTTCCCCGATGAAAGGTGGCACCAGTGCCGAGTCGGGCTGTTTTGATAGAGCCAAGTTGCTCCTGCAATCTGCCAGCCAGAAGATGGGCAGGTCAGTTTTACTTCCAGGGAAAAGGGCCGTAGTTTGTGTTCGGGGACCTTGGCTGGCAGTGACCGGCTGGCTCCTGAAAATCCACGATACGCAGGATGGTTCCCAGATGGAAGGTTGCACCAGTGCCGAGTCGGGCTGGTTTGATAGAGCCAAGTGGCTCCTGCAATCTGCCAGCCAGAAGCGAGGTGGGTGAGTTTTGTTTGCCAGAGGAAAAGGCCGTGGTTTTTTTTCCGGGGCCTGTGGCCGGGAATGGCCGGCTGGTTCCTGAAAATCCACGCCGCGCCGGATGGTTCCCAGATGAAAGGTGGCACCAGTGCCGAGTTGGGCTGGTTTGATAGAGCCAAGTAGCTCCTGCAATCTGCCAGCCAGAAGATGGGCAGGTGAGTTTTTCTTCCGGGGAAGAGGGCCGTTAGTGTGTGTTTGGGGCCTTAGGCTGGGAGTGGCCGGCTGGCTCCTGAAAATCCACGATACGCAGGATGATTCCCAGACCAAAGGGGCACCAGAGCCGAGTCGGGCTGGTTTGATAGAGCCAAGTGTCTCCTGCAATCTGCCGGCCAGAAGATGGGCACGTCAGTTTTACTTCCAGGGAAAAAGGCCGTAGTCTGTGCTTGGGGGCCTGTGGCTGGGAGTGGCCGGCTGGCGGCTTAAAATCCAGGCCGCGCTGGATGGTTCCCAGACCCAAGGGGGAACCAGTGCCTAGTCGGGTTGGTTTGATTGTACCAAGTGGTTCCTGCAATCTGCCAGCCAGAAGATGGGCAGGTCAGTTTTACTTCCAGGGAAAAGGGCCGTAGTTTTTGACTGGGGGCCTGTGGCTGGCAGTGGCCGGCTGGCTCCTGGAAATCCACGATACGCAGGATGGTTCCCAGATGAAAGGTGGCACCAGTGCCGAGTCGGGCTGGTTTGATAGAGCCAAGTGGCTCCCCCAATCTGCCAGCCAGAAGACGGGCAGGTCAGTTTTACGTCCAGGGAAAAGGGCCGTAGTTTGTGTTTGGGGGCCTGTGGCTGAGAGCGGCCAGCTGGCTCCTGAAAATTCACGATACGCAAGATGGTTCCCACATGAAAGGTTGCACCAGTGCCGAGTCGGGCTGGTTTGTTAGAGCCAAGTGGCTCCTGCAATCTGCCAGCCAGAAGATGGGCAGGTCAGTTTTACTTCCAGGCAAAAGGGCCGGTAGTTTGTGTTGGGGGCCTGTGGCTGGGAGTGGCCGGCTGGCTCCTGAAAATCCACGATACGCAGGATGGCTCCCAAATGAAAAATGGCACCAGTGCCAAGTCGGGCTGAATTGATAGTACCAAGTGGCTCCTGCAATCTGCCAGCCAGAAGATGGGCAGGTCAGTTTTACTTCCAGGAAAAAGGGCTGGTAGATTGTGTTTGGGGCCTGTGGCTGGGAGTGGCCGGCTGGCTCCTGAAAATCCACGACACGCAGGATGGTTCCCAGATGAAAGGTGGCACCAGTGCCGAGTCGGGCTGTTTTGATAGAGCCAATTGGCTCCTGCAATCTGCCAGCCAGAAGATGGGCAGGTCAGTTTTACTTCCAGGGAAAAGGGCCGGTAGTTTTTGTTTTGGGGCCTGTGGCTGGAAGTGGCCGGCTGGCTCCTGAAAATCGACGTTACGCAGGATGGCTCCCAAATGAAAAATTGCACCAGTGCCGTGTTGGGCTGGTTTGAAAGTGCCAAGTGGCTCCTGCAATCCGACAGCCAGAAGATGGGCAGGTCAGTCTTACTCCCAGGGAAAGTGCCGTAGTTTGTGTTTGGGGGCCTGTGGCTGGCAGTGGCCGGCTGGCGGCTTAAATTCCACGCCGCGCTGGATGGTTCCCAGACCCAAGGGGGCACCAGTGCCGAGTCAGGCTGGTTTGAAAGAGCCAAGTGCCTCCTGCAATCTGCCAGCCAGAAGATGGGCAGGTCTGTTTTACTTCCAGGGTAAAGGGCCGTAGCTTGTGTTTGGGGGCCTGTGTCTGGGAGTGGCTGGCTGGCTCCTGAAAATCTACGATACGCAGGTGGTTCTCCAATGAAAGGTGGCACCAGTGCGGAGTCGGGCTGGTTTGATAGAGCCAAGTGGCTCCTGCAATCTGACAGCCAGAAGAGGGGTGGGTGAGTTTTGTTTGCCAGGGAAAAGGGCCGTGGTTGTTTTCCGGGGCCTGTGGCCTGGAATGGCAGGCTGGCTCATTAAAATCCACGCCGCGCTGGATGGTTCCCAGATGAAAGGGGGAACCCGTGCCGAGTCGGGTTGGTTTGATAGTACCGAGTGGCTCCTGCAATCTGCCAGCCAGAAGATGGGCAGGTCAGTTTTACTTCCAGGGAAAAGGGCCGTAGATTTTGTTTGGGGGCCTGTGGCTGGCAGTGGCCGGCTGGCTCCTGAAAATCGACGTTACGCAGGATGGCTCCCAAATGAAAAATTGCACCAGTGCCGTGTCGGGCTGGTGTGATAGAGCCATGTGGCTCCTGCAATCTGCCAGCCAGATGCGGGGTGGGTGAGTTTTTTTTGCCAGAGAAAAAGGCCGTGGTTTTTTTTCCGGGGCCTGTGGCCTGGAATGGCTGGCTGGTTCCTTGAAATCAACGCCGCGCCGGATGGTTCCTAGATGAAAGGTGGCACCAGTGCCGAGTCGGGCTGTTTTGATAGAGCCAAGTTGCTCCTGCAATCTGCCAGCCAGAAGATGGGCAGGTCAGTTTCACTTCCAGGGAAAAGGGCCGTAGTTTGTGTTCGGGGACCTTGGCTGGCAGTGGCCGGCTGGCTCCTGAAAATCCACGATACGCAGGATGGTTCCAAGATGAAAGGTGGCACCAGTGCCAAGTCGGGCTGTTTTGATAGAGCCAAGTGGCTCCTGCAATCTGCCAGCCAGAAGATGGGGAGGTCAGTTTTACTTCCATGGAAAAGAGCCGTAGTTTGTGTTTGGGAGCCTGTGGCTGGGAGTGGCCGGCTGGCTCCTGAAAATCCACGATACGCAGGATGGTTCCCCGATGAAAGGGGGCACCACTGCAGAGTCGGGCTGGTTTGATAGAGCCAAGTGGCTCCTGCAATCTGCCAGCCAGAAGATGGGCACGTCAGTTTTACTTCCAGGGAAAAAGGCCGTAGTCTGTGCTTGGGGGCCTGTGGCTGGGAGTGGCCGGCTGGCGGCTTAAAATCCAGGCCGCGCTGGATGGTTCCCAGACCCAAGGGGGAACCAGTGCCTAGTCGGGTTGGTTTGATAGTACCAAGTGGTTCCTGCAATCTGCCAGCCAGAAGTTGGGCAGGTCAGTTTTACTTCCAGGGAAAAGGGCCGTAGTTTGTGTTTGGGGGCCTGTGGCTGGCAGTGGCCGGCTGGCTCCTGAAAATCCACGATACGCAGGATGGTTCCCAGATGAAAGGTGGCACCAGTGCCGAGTCGGGCTGGTTTGATAGTACCATGTGGCTCCTGCAATCTGCCAGCCAGAAGCGGGGTGGGTGAGTTTTGTTTGCCAGAGAAAAAGGCCGTGGTTTTTTATCCGGGGCCTGTGGCCTGGAATGGCTGGCTGGTTCCTTGAATTCAACGCCGCGCCGGATGGTTCCTAGATGAAAGGTGGCACCAGTGCCGAGTCGGGCTGTTTTGATAGAGCCAAGTTGCTCCTGTAATCTGCCAGCCAGAAGATGGGCAGGTCAGTTTTACTTCCAGGGAAAAGGGCCGTAGTTTGTGTTCGGGGACCTTGGCTGGCAGTGACCGGCTGGCTCCTGAAAATCCACGATACGCAGGATGGTTCCCAGATGAAAGGTGGCACCAGTGCCGAGTCGGGCTGGTTTGATAGAGCCAAGTGGCTCCTGCAATCTGCCAGCCAGAAGCGGGGTGGGTGAGTTTTGTTTGCCAGAGGAAAAGGCCGTGGTTTTTTTTCCGGGGCCTGTGGCCGGGAATGGCCGGCTGGTTCCTGAAAATCCACGCCGCGCCGGATGGTTCCCAGATGAAAGGTGGCACCAGTGCCGAGTTGGGCTGGTTTGATAGAGCCAAGTTGCTCCTGCAATCTGCCAGCCAGAAGATGGGCAGGTGAGTTTTTCTTCCGGGGAAGAGGGCCGTTAGTGTGTGTTTGGGGCCTTAGGCTGGGAGTGGCCGGCTGGCTCCTGAAAATCCACGATACGCAGGATGATTCCCAGACCAAAGGGGCACCAGAGCCGAGTTGGGCTGGTTTGATAGAGCCAAGTGGCTCCTGCAATCTGCCAGCCAGAAGCGGGGCGGGTCAGTTTTGTTTGCCAGGGAAAAGGGCTGTGGTTTGTTTTCCGGGGCCTGTGGCCTGGAGTGGCCGGCTAGCTCCTGAAAATTCACAATACGCAGGATGGCTCCCAAATGAAAAATGGCACCAGTGCCAAGTCGGGCTGGATTGATAGTACGAAGTGGCTCCTGAAATCTGCCAGCCAGAAGATGGGGAGGTCAGTTTTACTTCCATGGAAAAGAGCCGTAGTTTGTGTTTGGGAGCCTGTGGCTGGGAGTGGCCGGCTGGCTCCTGAAAATCCACGATACGCAGGATGGTTCCCCGATGAAAGGGGGCACCACTGCAGAGTCGGGCTGGTTTGATAGAGCCAAGTGGCTCCTGCAATCTGCCAGCCAGAAGATGGGCACGTCAGTTTTACTTCCAGGGAAAAAGGCCGTAGTCTGTGCTTGGGGGCCTGTGGCTGGGAGTGGCCGGCTGGCGGCTTAAAATCCACGCCGCGCTGGATGGTTCCCAGACCCAAGGGGGAACCAGTGCCTAGTCGGGTTGGTTTGATAGTACCAAGTGGTTCCTGCAATCTGCCAGCCAGAAGTTGGGCAGGTCAGTTTTACTTCCAGGGAAAAGGGCCGTAGTTTGTGTTTGGGGGCCTGTGGCTGGCAGTGGCCGGCTGGCTCCTGAAAATCCACGATACGCAGGATGGTTCCCAGATGAAAGGTGGCACCAGTGCCGAGTCGGGCTGGTTTGATAGTACCATGTGGCTCCTGCAATCTGCCAGCCAGAAGCGGGGTGGGTGAGTTTTGTTTGCCAGAGAAAAAGGCCGTGGTTTTTTTTCCGGGGCCTGTGGCCTGGAATGGCTGGCTGGTTTCTTGAATTCAACGCCGCGCCGGATGGTTCCTAGATGAAAGGTGGCACCAGTGCCGAGTCGGGCTGTTTTGATAGAGCCAAGTTGCTCCTGCAATCTGCCAGCCAGAAGATGGGCAGGTCAGTTTTACTTCCAGGGAAAAGGGCCGTAGTTTGTGTTCGGGGACCTTGGCTGGCAGTGGCCGGCTGGCTCCTGAAAATCCACGATACGCAGGATGGTTCCCAGATGGAAGGTTGCACCAGTGCCGAGTCGGGCTGGTTTGATAGAGCCAAGTGGCTCCTGCAATCTGCCAGCCAGAAGCGGGGTGGGTGAGTTTTGTTTGCCAGAGGAAAAGGCCGTGGTTTTTTTTCCGGGGCCTGTGGCCGGGAATGGCCGGCTGGTTCCTGAAAATCCACGCCGCGCCGGATGGTTCCCCGATGAAAGGTGGCACCAGTGCCGAGTCGGGCTGTTTTGATAGAGCCAAGTTGCTCCTGCAATCTGCCAGCCAGAAGATGGGCAGGTGAGTTTTTCTTCCGGGGAAGAGGGCCGTTAGTGTGTGTTTGGGGCCTTAGGCTGGGAGTGGCCGGCTGGCTCCTGAAAATCCACGATACGCAGGATGGTTCCCCGATGAAAGGGGGCACCACTGCAGAGTCGGGCTGGTTTGATAGAGCCAAGTGGCTCCTGCAATCTGCCAGCCAGAAGATGGGCACGTCAGTTTTACTTCCAGGGAAAAAGGCCGTAGTCTGTGCTTGGGGGCCTGTGGCTGGGAGTGGCCGGCTGGCGGCTTAAAATCCACGATACGCAGGATGGTTCCCAGATGAAAGGTGGCACCAGTGCCGAGTCGGGCTGGTTTGATAGTACCATGTGGCTCCTGCAATCTGCCAGCCAGAAGCGGGGTGGGTGAGTTTTGTTTGCCAGAGAAAAAGGCCGTGGTTTTTTTTCCGGGGCCTGTGGCCTGGAATGGCTGGCTGGTTCCTTGAATTCAACGCCGCGCCGGATGGTTCCTAGATGAAAGGTGGCACCAGTGCCGAGTCGGGCTGTTTTGATAGAGCCAAGTTGCTCCTGCAATCTGCCAGCCAGAAGATGGGCAGGTCAGTTTTACTTCCAGGGAAAAGGGCCGTAGTTTGTGTTCGGGGACCTTGGCTGGCAGTGGCCGGCTGGCTCCTGAAAATCCACGATACGCAGGATGGTTCCCAGATGGAAGGTTGCACCAGTGCCGAGTCGGGCTGGTTTGATAGAGCCAAGTGGCTCCTGCAATCTGCCAGCCAGAAGCGGGGTGGGTGAGTTTTGTTTGCCAGAGGAAAAGGCCGTGGTTTTTTTTCCGGGGCCTGTGGCCGGGAATGGCCGGCTGGTTCCTGAAAATCCACGCCGCGCCGGATGGTTCCCCGATGAAAGGTGGCACCAGTGCCGAGTCGGGCTGTTTTGATAGAGCCAAGTTGCTCCTGCAATCTGCCAGCCAGAAGATGGGCAGGTGAGTTTTTCTTCCGGGGAAGAGGGCCGTTAGTGTGTGTTTGGGGCCTTAGGCTGGGAGTGGCCGGCTGGCTCCTGAAAATCCACGATACGCAGGATGATTCCCAGACCAAAGGGGCACCAGAGCCGAGTCGGGCTGGTTTGATAGAGCCAAGTGTCTCCTGCAATCTGCCGGCCAGAAGATGGGCACGTCAGTTTTACTTCCAGGGGAAAAGGCCGTAGTCTGTGCTTGGGGGCCTGTGGCTGGGAGTGGCCGGCTGGCGGCTTAAAATCCAGGCCGCGCTGGATGGTTCCCAGACCCAAGGGGGAACCAGTGCCTAGTCGGGTTGGTTTGATAGTACCAAGTGGTTCCTGCAATCTGCCAGCCAGAAGATGGGCAGGTCAGTTTTACTTCCAGGGAAAAGGGCCGTAGATTTTGATTGGGGGCCTGTGGCTGGCAGTGGCCGGCTGGCTCCTGGAAATCCACGATACGCAGGATGGTTCCCAGATGAAAGGTGGCACCAGTGCCGAGTCGGGCTGGTTTGATAGAGCCAAGTGGCTCCCCCAATCTGCCAGCCAGAAGACGGGCAGGTCAGTTTTACGTCCAGGGAAAAGGGCCGTAGTTTGTGTTTGGGGGCCTGTGGCTGAGAGCGGCCAGCTGGCTCCTGAAAATTCACGATACGCAAGATGGTTCCCACATGAAAGGTTGCACCAGTGCCGAGTCGGGCTGGTTTGTTAGAGCCAAGTGGCTCCTGCAATCTGCCAGCCAGAAGATGGGCAGGTCAGTTTTACTTCCAGGCAAAAGGGCCGGTAGTTTGTGTTGGGGGCCTGTGGCTGGGAGTGGCCGGCTGGCTCCTGAAAATCCACGATACGCAGGATGGCTCCCAAATGAAAAATGGCACCAGTGCCAAGTCGGGCTGAATTGATAGTACCAAGTGGCTCCTGCAATCTGCCAGCCAGAAGATGGGCAGGTCAGTTTTACTTCCAGGAAAAAGGGCTGGTAGATTGTGTTTGGGGCCTGTGGCTGGGAGTGGCCGGCTGGCTCCTGAAAATCCACGACACGCAGGATGGTTCCCAGATGAAAGGTGGCACCAGTGCCGAGTCGGGCTGTTTTGATAGAGCCAATTGGCTCCTGCAATCTGCCAGCCAGAAGATGGGCAGGTCAGTTTTACTTCCAGGGAAAAGGGCCGGTAGTTTTTGTTTTGGGGCCTGTGGCTGGAAGTGGCCGGCTGGCTCCTGAAAATCGACGTTACGCAGGATGGCTCCCAAATGAAAAATTGCACCAGTGCCGTGTTGGGCTGGTTTGAAAGTGCCAAGTGGCTCCTGCAATCCGACAGCCAGAAGATGGGCAGGTCAGTCTTACTCCCAGGGAAAGTGCCGTAGTTTGTGTTTGGGGGCCTGTGGCTGGCAGTGGCCGGCTGGCGGCTTAAATTCCACGCCGCGCTGGATGGTTCCCAGACCCAAGGGGGCACCAGTGCCGAGTCAGGCTGGTTTGAAAGAGCCAAGTGCCTCCTGCAATCTGCCAGCCAGAAGATGGGCAGGTCTGTTTTACTTCCAGGGTAAAGGGCCGTAGCTTGTGTTTGGGGGCCTGTGTCTGGGAGTGGCTGGCTGGCTCCTGAAAATCTACGATACGCAGGTGGTTCTCCAATGAAAGGTGGCACCAGTGCGGAGTCGGGCTGGTTTGATAGAGCCAAGTGGCTCCTGCAATCTGACAGCCAGAAGAGGGGTGGGTGAGTTTTGTTTGCCAGGGAAAAGGGCCGTGGTTGTTTTCCGGGGCCTGTGGCCTGGAATGGCAGGCTGGCTCATTAAAATCCACGCCGCGCTGGATGGTTCCCAGATGAAAGGGGGAACCCGTGCCGAGTCGGGTTGGTTTGATAGTACCGAGTGGCTCCTGCAATCTGCCAGCCAGAAGATGGGCAGGTCAGTTTTACTTCCAGGGAAAAGGGCCGTAGATTTTGTTTGGGGGCCTGTGGCTGGCAGTGGCCGGCTGGCTCCTGAAAATCGACGTTACGCAGGATGGCTCCCAAATGAAAAATTGCACCAGTGCCGTGTCGGGCTGGTGTGATAGAGCCATGTGGCTCCTGCAATCTGCCAGCCAGATGCGGGGTGGGTGAGTTTTTTTTGCCAGAGAAAAAGGCCGTGGTTTTTTTTCCGGGGCCTGTGGCCTGGAATGGCTGGCTGGTTCCTTGAAATCAACGCCGCGCCGGATGGTTCCTAGATGAAAGGTGGCACCAGTGCCGAGTCGGGCTGTTTTGATAGAGCCAAGTTGCTCCTGCAATCTGCCAGCCAGAAGATGGGCAGGTCAGTTTCACTTCCAGGGAAAAGGGCCGTAGTTTGTGTTCGGGGACCTTGGCTGGCAGTGGCCGCCTGGCTCCTGAAAATCCACGATACGCAGGATGGTTCCAAGATGAAAGGTGGCACCAGTGCCAAGTCGGGCTGTTTTGATAGAGCCAAGTGGCTCCTGCAATCTGCCAGCCAGAAGATGGGGAGGTCAGTTTTACTTCCATGGAAAAGAGCCGTAGTTTGTGTTTGGGAGCCTGTGGCTGGGAGTGGCCGGCTGGCTCCTGAAAATCCACGATACGCAGGATGGTTCCCCGATGAAAGGGGGCACCACTGCAGAGTCGGGCTGGTTTGATAGAGCCAAGTGGCTCCTGCAATCTGCCAGCCAGAAGATGGGCACGTCAGTTTTACTTCCAGGGAAAAAGGCCGTAGTCTGTGCTTGGGGGCCTGTGGCTGGTAGTGGCCGGCTGGCGGCTTAAAATCCAGGCCGCGCTGGATGGTTCCCAGACCCAAGGGGGAACCAGTGCCTAGTCGGGTTGGTTTGATAGTACCAAGTGGTTCCTGCAATCTGCCAGCCAGAAGTTGGGCAGGTCAGTTTTACTTCCAGGGAAAAGGGCCGTAGTTTGTGTTTGGGGGCCTGTGGCTGGCAGTGGCCGGCTGGCTCCTGAAAATCCACGATACGCAGGATGGTTCCCAGATGAAAGGTGGCACCAGTGCCGAGTCGGGCTGGTTTGATAGTACCATGTGGCTCCTGCAATCTGCCAGCCAGAAGCGGGGTGGGTGAGTTTTGTTTGCCAGAGAAAAAGGCCGTGGTTTTTTTTCCGGGGCCTGTGGCCTGGAATGGCTGGCTGGTTCCTTGAATTCAACGCCGCGCCAGATGGTTCGCCGATGAAAGGTGGCACCAGTGCCGAGTCGGGCTGTTTTGATAGAGCCAAGTTGCTCCTGCAATCTGCCAGCCAGAAGATGGGCAGGTCAGTTTTACTTCCAGGGAAAAGGGCCGTAGTTTGTGTTCGGGGACCTTGGCTGGCAGTGACCGGCTGGCTCCTGAAAATCCACGATACGCAGGATGGTTCCCAGATGGAAGGTTGCACCAGTGCCGAGTCGGGCTGGTTTGATAGAGCCAAGTGGCTCCTGCAATCTGCCAGCCAGAAGCGAGGTGGGTGAGTTTTGTTTGCCAGAGGAAAAGGCCGTGGTTTTTTTTCCGGGGCCTGTGGCCGGGAATGGCCGGCTGGTTCCTGAAAATCCACGCCGCGCCGGATGGTTCCCAGATGAAAGGTGGCACCAGTGCCGAGTTGGGCTGGTTTGATAGAGCCAAGTAGCTCCTGCAATCTGCCAGCCAGAAGATGGGCAGGTGAGTTTTTCTTCCGGGGAAGAGGGCCGTTAGTGTGTGTTTGGGGCCTTAGGCTGGGAGTGGCCGGCTGGCTCCTGAAAATCCACGATACGCAGGATGATTCCCAGACCAAAGGGGCACCAGAGCCGAGTCGGGCTGGTTTGATAGAGCCAAGTGTCTCCTGCAATCTGCCGGCCAGAAGATGGGCACGTCAGTTTTACTTCCAGGGAAAAAGGCCGTAGTCTGTGTTTGGGGGCCTGTGGCTGGGAGTGGCCGGCTGGCGGCTTAAAATCCAGGCCGCGCTGGATGGTTCCCAGACCCAAGGGGGAACCAGTGCCTAGTCGGGTTGGTTTGATAGTACCAAGTGGTTCCTGCAATCTGCCAGCCAGAAGATGGGCAGGTCAGTTTTACTTCCAGGGAAAAGGGCCGTAGTTTTTGACTGGGGGCCTGTGGCTGGCAGTGGCCGGCTGGCTCCTGGAAATCCACGATACGCAGGATGGTTCCCAGATGAAAGGTGGCACCAGTGCCGAGTCGGGCTGCTTTTATAGAGCCAAGTGGCTCCCCCAATCTGCCAGCCAGAAGACGGGCAGGTCAGTTTTACGTCCAGGGAAAAGGGCCGTAGTTTTTGTTTGGGGGCCTGTGGCTGAGAGCGGCCAGCTGGCTCCTGAAAATTCACGATACGCAAGATGGTTCCCACATGAAAGGTTGCACCAGTGCCGAGTCGGGCTGGTTTGTTAGAGCCAAGTGGCTCCTGCAATCTGCCAGCCAGAAGATGGGCAGGTCAGTTTTACTTCCAGGCAAAAGGGCCGGTAGTTTGTGTTGGGGGCCTGTGGCTGGGAGTGGCCGGCTGGCTCCTGAAAATCCACGATACGCAGGATGGCTCCCAAATGAAAAATGGCACCAGTGCCAAGTCGGGCTGAATTGATAGTACCAAGTGGCTCCTGCAATCTGCCAGCCAGAAGATGGGCAGGTCAGTTTTACTTCCAGGAAAAAGGGCTGGTAGATTGTGTTTGGGGCCTGTGGCTGGGAGTGGCCGGCTGGCTCCTGAAAATCCACGACACGCAGGATGGTTCCCAGATGAAAGGTGGCACCAGTGCCGAGTCGGGCTGTTTTGATAGAGCCAATTGGCTCCTGCAATCTGCCAGCCAGAAGATGGGCAGGTCAGTTTTACTTCCAGGGAAAAGGGCCGGTAGTTTTTGTTTTGGGGCCTGTGGCTGGAAGTGGCCGGCTGGCTCCTGAAAATCGACGTTACGCAGGATGGCTCCCAAATGAAAAATTGCACCAGTGCCGTGTTGGGCTGGTTTGAAAGTGCCAAGTGGCTCCTGCAATCCGACAGCCAGAAGATGGGCAGGTCAGTCTTACTCCCAGGGAAAGTGCCGTAGTTTGTGTTTGGGGGCCTGTGGCTGGCAGTGGCCGGCTGGCGGCTTAAATTCCACGCCGCGCTGGATG